>NW_014569614.1:80197-88273 GCF_001313835.1 Polistes canadensis
TAGAAACACGTATGTTATAAATTGTTATTAAAATTGGATAGAAATATTTAACAAAATACATTATACAAAATATAATTACAATTATATATGCGTTATAGTGTTCACATAATATACACACAGTATATTCAAACATTTATATGAAATGAAGAAAAAAAAAAAAGAAAAAAATTAAATAAATAGACAGACACACAAAGAGAATGAAAAAGAAAGAGAGAGAAAATACTAAACACATATATCAATGCAAAGACAAAGATCAATGCATTGTACGAAGCCTTACGGATTAGGGGAAGAGGTGGAAGAGGATTTTTTTTTTTTCTCTTTTTTTTTTTGTTAACCTCGTTAAATTCATTGCGTTCTTCTAACACTTCTATCTACTTCAGTAATGGCTCCTACATCCCACGCAATATTCCTATACACACAAACTTAGTATACACATTATACACATATATATACACGTTGAAAATATACATTGAATATATAAAACACACGTAGAACGTAGAATATCACAAAGTTAAAGAAGAGTGAGAAACACACACACACTCTCTCTCTCTCTCTTTCTCTCTCTCTCTCTCTTTCAAGGGAGGAGATGCATTTATTTATACGTTAGAATCCATTACTTCTTCCTGTTGGTGCATCCTGCAATAAGTTTTCGCGTAAGTGATCGTCCCGTGTAGTTGAAGGAGGGGGGAACGATCATTAAGGTGGAGTGGGAGGAGGGGCAGGGGGTGGAGGTGAAGTAGAAGTTACCGAATTTATGACTCGAGAACAAAGCAAAAGAAAGAATAAATAAAAAAAGAAAGAAGGAGAGAGAGAGAGAGAGAGAGTGCAATGCAATGCAGTGCAGTGCAGTGCAGTGCAGTACAGTGCAGTGCAGTGCAGTGTAGAGTGAAAGTTTATTAAGCTTAGTATGAACATGACACGATATATATATAAGTGTATGCATTTACTCTTACATGCTGACTCCAATCTCTCTTTTTCTCTCTCTCTCTCTCTCTCTCTCCCTTTTTTTTTTTGTCTTCTTTTTTTCTTTTTTTTTTTTTTTTATCTTATTCTCTTTCGGTTCCTTTTTCATATACAACTGATATACACGCACGCATACAGGTAAATCTCGTTTACACGACAGAGATTTAATGCGAGTGCAAACTATGCTATCAGTTCATACGATTCATTCTTCTTTATTCCGTTTGGTTGGTTGGTTGGTTGGTTGGTTGGTTGGTTGCTTTGATGCTTCGTGTCATAAGAAGTGACGGGGGGGATGTGAGGTGATAAAAAAGCTTTCTGCGTAACGAGCTTTTGGAAATTTATTGCGAACGAATTTAAGTCTTGTTGTGAAAAAGTATGTTTATGAGAGAGAGAGAGAGAGAGAGAAAGAAAAAGAATTGTTTCGAAGTTTTACGAGAAAGACAATTAATTATTGTTGAAATAGATTCGACTAGAAGACGTTACTTTTCTTTTTTTTTTAATTTGGGAATAGTAATTTTGTTTATTTTCTTCCGTCCAATGGTATGACAAATCACACGGTTTCTTTTTTGTATTCTTTTTTTTTTTTTTGTAAATAAAAAAACAATATTTTTATGGAAGGATTCTAAACCCACGTCATAAAATTGTGTTCTCCACGCATGGCGTTTGCCAACGTGTGTTCGTTTCTTTTTTTGTTTTTTTTTTTTGTTTTCCTTTCTTTTTCTTTTATATCTTGTTTATTTGTAGTATGCAATATTTTATAATACTTTTATAGTTTTTTGTTTGTTTCTTTCTTTCTCTCTCTCTCTCTGTTTTTGATCAATATCTTGTATAAAAATTAATGTGATCGCGGTATATTATGAATATATTATAATAAATCTAGTATATAAATAATAATTTCAAATTATTTTTAGATATAGGTGGTCAGTATTTATAATTAGTGAGGGGTTTACACGATTTTTTTTTTTTTTTTTTTTTTTTTTTTTTTTTAAATATTTATTATAATGATACGCGTATTTTAAAATATATGTCGCAAACAAATATTTTTGTGGTTTATCGATTAATTATAATTATTCATATTCACGTATATATATATATATATAAAAGATATAAAGAAAAATGGCAAGCATAAAAAATATGTCAAATATTTTCTTTTCGTAGATTGTTGAAATAAAACATTAACATATTATTACCCTGATATGTCAGATGGATTATTGTTTGACGTTTAGATTTGGCTTTGCTAATTTTGACATTATCATCTCTTAATAAAACCATTTCACACACACACACACACACACAGACATATGAATTATTTTTCAATCATTCAGGTTTCGACTTGGAGTGTAAATTATGTCACGAACGCATAATACATATTTACCTGCTGAGAAATCGTACCTTTTCACTCACTCACTCACTCTCTCTCTCTCTCTCTCTCTCTCTCTCTCTCTCTCTCTCGCTCTCTTTTTGATTCGTTGAAAAAGGCCTTCGTTTAAAAACGCCTCCGGGGCATGGGTGTCACCATTATTCGAATTCTAGAGAATATGGCTGTTTTTTTTTATTTTTTTTTTTTATTTTTTTTTTTTTATATAACACCAATATGGTCGCGCTAACTGAGACGAAGGTCGAGGTCACGATTTGGCAAACGGTAATATAAATGAGACCTCGGTTATGATGGTGGGTTGATTGTGACTCCGTCCTTTCATTTTTATTCTTTCGTAAAGTTGCTCATGAGTTTAGTTTTTTTTTTTCTTTTTTTTTTGTGTAGAGATAACAATTTTGACAAGTGGTCGATTAACATAATGCTTGGACACACGTTATAGGATAATAATATGATTGTTCGTTATTATTATTATTCTACTTCTTCTTTTTTTTTTTTTCTGTTCTTTTTTCCCCCCCCCCCCAACCCCTTACGAGATCGTTACATTTCAAAATATAAATGATCCACACGATAGATTAATAAATTTAACATTCTAATATGAATTTGTATTAATTAATATAAACCGTAATATTGGTTCTTACATTCTTCTTCTTTTTTTTTCTTTTTATATATACAATTAATATTGGTGGGGTGGGGGGGGACGGAGCGGAGGAAGAAAAATTAAATTAAATTTTATAACAATAATAATATATATAATTATAATTATTATAATAATATATATCTATATATTTGGGAATATAATAATATATATATATAATCAGGTTTGTATTGCACAACTTACAAAGTTTTTTTACAATGTCTAATAATTACTTTTTTACTTATATTTAACTCACAATTATTTAAAGACGAATAATATAATACAAAAAGAAATTCGCAATAGACAAATAAATGATCAAAATAATAGGAGAATTAAAGAGAAAACAAACAAACAAACAAACAAACAAATAAGCAAACGTTAATAGAAATTCGAACGCGAATGTTTATAAGAAAAAAAAGAGATGAAAAGATAGTCCCCATCCCCTACCTACCCTTCCCTTCCCCGGAAGCGTTCGACGACCTCATCCTCCTTCTCCTCCAACCCCTCCTCTTTAGGAAGCCGCGGAAAATGCGCGAAAGTCGCTTCTTGAGGCGTGTTACGCGCCTAACTCGTTATTTCTCTTGGTTATAACAGCAGCAACAGCAGCAACGTGTCTGGTTGTTTGTTCCGAAGGAAAATACTTGCACTTTCGTTAGAAAGTTTCGAATAGAATCGGCTGTATGAGCCACCATCCGTGGCGAAGTTAAATCGGAAAAAGAAAGGAAGAAAGAAAAGAAAAGAAAAGAAAAGAAAAGAAAAGGAAGAAAGAAAGGGGGCTGACGGTGGAGGGGTGGGGGGGGTGGAGGAAGGTTGGATTAATACGATAAGGATAGGCGTGAAGTAGTAGAACAGGAGGAGGGTGGTGGGTGGGGGAGAAGGGGGAGGAGAGGAAAGTGTGAACGATGCGCGAACGTGGGGATTAAGTTTGTTGAAAGAAGGAAAGAAAGGTAATGGGAAGGGGGGGGGTGGTGGTGGTGGTGGTGGTTTGGTTGTATGTTGGATTAGTGCAAAAGGGGGAGGTGAAAGAGTTCGAACGTGGATTAACTCGTCTGACCAAACACGGACCACCACTACTTCCTATGCTTTACCCTTAAGCCCTATTTATATATATATATGTATGTATGTGTGTATGTATGTATATTGTGTATGCATTCTACCTGGTTGTTTAGCTATCTCTTTCTATTTTGTTACTATATCTCTTTCTCTTTCTCTCGTTCTTTCTTTTTCTATTTCTCTTTCTCTTTCTATTTCTCTTTCTCATAAAGAGAGAGAGAGAGAGAGAGAGAGAGAGAGAGAGAGAGAGAGAGAGAGAGAGAGTGCGAGAGAACGTCGACCCGAACCAACGAAGACCGCGAACGTGAGTTCTACCTTTCTCCGAACGATCGATCGTATTTCGTTTTCTGTGTGTGTGTGTACGTGTGTTTGTGGATGAGTAGAAGTATAGGTATTTGTTATATATATTAAAATGTGGCATGCATGTGTTTTTTTGTTGTTCTCCTTTTGTTTTATTATTTCATTTTTATTGGGATGTACGTATACGTGTACGTGTACGTAGTTATATACACAAAAGTTTATACTATATAGATATTATTATTCATGTATAATGTTATATTAATTGACAGGATTATAATATTATGATAATAAATAATTAATAAATAAATTGTATGTGGAAAAAAACATATTGGAAGATAATTAATTTTTGTTTGAGGAAGAAATTTTGTAGAAATTGTAGATATTTGTATTACAATATTGTATACATGTGTTTTTTGTTGTAGTAATATTTGAGATTAAATTAATGATATTATTATTATTTAGTTGAATTATATTTTGTATGTATTATTAATGAATTTGTTTAATTTAATGCCAATTATATTAAATAGTGTAATTAGTATTTCAGAATATACGTGTAAACGATTTAATATTTTTGTCGTGTGTTTAAATAATTATGTTTCGAGGACGTATATAGTCGCGTGTAAGTAATTTTTATTATACTTTTTAAATATATATATATATAGATTGAATAAAAGTATGAATGAATATAATATGAATATTATGAATTATAAATATACGATCGATCGTATCTATGTGTGTATATGTGTATGAAAGAAAAATGACCTGTTAAAAAGTATACTTTGTTCATAATAACAGTCTCGTTCTGAAGGTTTCGAGAGGCTTGATAACACACTCGTTGATATCGAGAAAGATAAGTTTAATATTACTTTGGAATATGTTAATAGCGCGATAATAATAGATAACGGGTAGTCATATTGAGCTATGTGTAATTACAATTTTTTTTTTTTTTCTACGATCTATGTATGTATAGTATACATATACATATATATATACAACACAACAGGGTTTTTTTTTAACGTTCCTCGATAAGAATAATTTAGGATGATCTAAAGATTTCATTACTTTCGTGTATATGTGTGTGTGTGTGTGTGTTTTTATTTTTTTGCATTGTCCCTTGCATCAAATCACAGGGCTAAAGTAGTTAATCGAAGATTCTTGTAAGAGGAAAAGAAATAGATAGATGTACAAATGCAATTTGCATCGTGCATCATTGATGTAAAATAAAATGAACGACGAATTGTTGTTTGTATTTCGAGAATCGATTGATTTGTTTTTTTTTAAAATTCGATTTGACGAAGATTGAGAAAAGTAATAATTTTGATGTAATTTTTTTCTTCTTTTTTTTTTATTTTGTTTTATATTAAATATCGAAATATCTTATACAAGAAATAAAAACATTCGTGAGAATTGTTTGAAGAACGATCTATTTTTGTAAGAATTTTTCTTTTTTTTTTTTATATTAAAGATATGAGTTATTTCTCTCTCTCTCTTTCTCTTTCTTTATCTATCTGTCATTCCCTTTTTAATATCTCTCAGTAGGGATATGAAAAAAATATTAGTAGAAAGGAGAAAAAAGCCAGTAAAAGACTCTAAGCACGTTCCTCTAGTGCACTCTCCCCAATATTCCACACTAGAAGTTTCATCTTTTAACCATATACACATACACACACACACACACACACAGGTAAATAAATATTCATACTAATATACGAACGTGTCACGTATGCCTAAGCTCAGGATCATTTACAACGTATATGGAATATATAATAATAAAAAAAAAAAAACCTTTATAGAATTTACTCTACATTCCCCTACAATTTTATTTATCTTATTTTCAAAACTTATAACGAAAATATAACATTGATAACAAACCAACAATTAAAAATCTATATCACAGATCGTATTCATTTTTACATCGTTTAATTGGTTAATTATTAATCAAAACAACGATGAAAGAATAACAAAGAAACCAATAAGAAAATTGCGATATTAACATTAATCAATTATAGTTGTTTCTCTCCGTTCAAAAATAAAATTATTATTAAATAGGTATCGTAGGGAATTTGGACATTAAAAAGAACTAGAACTTTATTTTGATCAAATTGGACGTTTCATACCTTTATTGGGACTTCATCAGTAACTGAACATTTTTTATTATGAATTTTATAAGAAACATACATTATAAATTATTAAATATTACCTAGATCTCTCTTTTTATCGTTCAGAATATTTTACATTTGAGCAGACATACATTCTCATAATTTTCAACAAAAAATTCAACATCTATAATTAGTTAAGTCCTAATCCGTTATATTTAAACACTCAAACACAAACATTAACATTAATATTAACATATTAAATATCCGATAATTAAACCGAGAATTCAAAAAAATAAAAATAATACAAATAAAAAAACCAATATCAAATTTTAAAGTCCCCCCACTTTTGGAAATATTTTTAAATATCGTCCGCGTCATTTTTATCTACGATCATCCTATTATTACACGTTGTTAATAAATATTATCTTTACAATTGAACGTTTTAACATTGAAACTTAATAAAATAAAAAAAAAAAAAAAACTGATGTGTATACTTATGTACACACATAAGAAGTTATACTTCTTTAGCGTATATACCAAAACGAATATAACCTCAAAAATAATTTCAATTTTCCCGCGCTTAGCGTAAATATCGACAACTTCGTGGTGTCGATTTTTTTTCGATCGCATCTAACTTCACTTTCCAAAACGCGCGCCAAAAGTAGAGTATAACTTTAAAAAAGAAACAAATAAATGAAATACGACCGAAATAGATAAAGAAATAAGAGTTAGATAGATAAAGCATACTCACCCGACATTCTCTCTCTCTCTTTCTCTCTCTAAAACAAAAAAAAAATAAATAGACACACATACACAAAACATACATACAGTTATAATACAAGCATGATTCAAAAGACGAGTGAGTACAAGATCGAGAGCTAGCAAGCTAGGCTAGCTGGTTGGCGGCCGCTCGAAGATCATCTCGCAAATGTACGCGAGCGCACACGTGCCTATCTATTTCTCTCTCTCTCTCTCTCTCTTTCTAAAAACCTATGAGTGTGTATATGTGGACGCGCGCGCGCGCGCGCGAGTATACGACTACTCGGTGGCCGTGGCTATGGCCTTACGATTCCCCCTCTTCCCACCCCACCACCCACTTTTGCGACTCACCGAATCCACGACGCGGCGTGTGTAAGCCTCCTACCTAACACCCCCTTACCCCACCCCACCCCAAACCCCATGCTTCTTCTATTCCACCTCCTCCTCCACCACCTCTTCTTCTTTCTCCTCGTCTTTTCTACCACCCCACCTAACCCCCCCCCACCGTTCTCTCTTTCTCTTGCTCACCGGCAGACCCCCTTCCTCCGTTCCCCGTGCCTAACCCTCCCCCTCCCCCTCCTCCCAGCCCCCACACCCCCCTCTTTCTCGTGTACGCTCATAGACTCGAGCAGAGACGCCTTGCCGCGCGCCGTTAGGATGGATATGCGCGAACCAGAAAGTGAGAAAGAGAGAGAGAGATATATATAGGGAGGGGGATAAAGATAGATGGAGGAGGGAGCAGTGGGAGGGTGTCGCGAGTGTGTCTAACCTAGGATAGTGGCGTTTAGTGGCGGCTAGGCTAGGCAAACCGAGGCTCGCTGTTCGCGCGTTACGTTCGGTTATTCCTTTCGTGCTTATATTTTTACGTACGTTGATTTTTTTTTTTTTTT
>NW_014569614.1:88503-92023 GCF_001313835.1 Polistes canadensis
TTTATATAGGACACCATACATGTATATATATATATATATATATATATATATAATTTTTGTATCAAATTTCACGGTTGGTATAGTCGGTGCGTTTAGTTTTATTGGTGTGAATTATGAAAAGAGGTTTTAGTGAAAAAGAAGAAGAAGAAGAAGAAGAAGAAGGAATAGGAGGAGGAGAAAGAGGAAGAGGAAGAAAAGGGTGATAGACAAAGTGTTAGAAAAATTATTATTATAGAGAAAGAGATAATCGAATATATATTATCATATATATATATAAGTACGTTACTTTTGTATTATTTATGTTTTGATATTTATTTTCTATTAATTTTTTGTTTTATTCTCTACAAAAAATTTGATTCTTTCTTTATTATTCGATAGTTATTATATTTTAATTTTAATTTATGATTAGAGTGTTTCTATGTGTGCTTATTTTTAATAATAAGAATATACGAGAATATACTTTTATTTTTTCTTTTTTTAATTTTCTTTTTCTTTCTCTCTTCTTTCTCTCTTCTTTTTGTTTTATTTTAATTTGTTTTATCTTTTTTTTTTTTTTGTTTATGTATTTTTTCGTATCGTAACGTAACAGTTAGATTATTATTTTATTTCAATGCATAACAGGAAGTGACATTAAAGTGAAGGAAGAAACGGGGGGTTGGAGAGAGGGAGGGAGGAAGGGGACGAAATGAACGAACAATATCAGATGCATCGTTGTAACACGATTGGTGTGTCCTGTTCTATCTATTCGTTGAACTTTTTTCTTCCTCACTTTTTAAACATTTGATTTAAAATTTAATTTCCATCTTTTTTTTCTTCTCTTCCCTATTTTAAACACGAACGATATATTTCAATCGTGTACGATTATTAAAAACTTTATTTAAATTTATTTCACAAGTTTTATATATATTTATATATAAGAAGTAAAAGTTTAAAGTATACGGTATATATAAAAAGATAAACGAATTAATAATTTGAATGCATTGTATTGAAAAATTTGTCCATTTATTTATATATATAAAATAAATATAAACAAATATAAAATAAAATATGTATTAAATATATAATTAAAAAAACGTATATTAATATAAAAATTAAATAAAATTTAATATGAGTTAATTAAAAGTATATATATATATATATGTATGTATGTATATATTGTTATAATACATTAAACAAAATATTTTATCATTTATTTTTCTCTCTCTATCTTTTTTCCATAGTAATAATACATTTTATTGATATCGAAGAAAGTTATTATACGATAGTTAAATACACTTTCGTGTGAATCAGGAAGAGGAAGAAATTCATTTTTCTTTCTTTCTTTTTCATTTTTTATCCTAAGTAGTTACGGTACTAGAAATAAAGACAGAAACAGAGATATATATATACATATATATATGTGTGCGTGTACGTGTATTCGCGTGTGTTTTTGTGTAAGCAAACCCTTGAAATATAGTGCCTTTTATACCAAGTGTCGTACCGGACAGTTAAAGTGGAAAGAGACAGACAGGTAGACACAGACAGACAGACAGAAAGAGAGAGAGTTAAAAAAAAAAGAAAGTGAGAGAAAGAGAGAGAGAAGAAAGATTGTGTTAGTTCCCTTGGACTCTGGTTATGTGCACTTGCATCTTGAGATAAAGTGTTGCACCCGACGTTATGCAAGTGCGTTAGTAGTGCACACTCGACGAGTATCTACCATCGTTTACGATAGAATTTGTAAACAAATTTTTAAACATTTTCTATACCTTGTATATATAGAAGAAGAGTAAAAAAGAATATTTGAAAGAAGATTATTTTTAATGGTATAGAAAAAATAAATGTATCTAAAGTGCGTGGAAAATTGCATAGTTTTCATGCTAGAGAAACGTGTTTGTTTGTTTATCTTTACGAATCGTTACGTTTCTAACGCTTTCAACTAGAAATATACGCGGAAAGGGAAAGAGAGAGGAAAAGAGAGGGAGAGAGAGAGAGAGAGAGGGACAAATTATTTGAAGAAATCAAGGAAATTCTCGTGGGGTGGGGGGAAAACTATTCGATTGAGTGAGGTGTAATGTAAAATTAAAGTTCAAAAATATGTGTTGTTAATATTTTCACAGTTATTCGATTGAATTCACGATTGTTTGGATTTTTGTTTATTGTTGTTGTTGGATTTTATCATCATCTGTGGAAGAAATATCAAATACTCGGAAGATATTGGTGATGATACTTGAGAGAAGATATTTCATTGTCTCGTTAAGGATTCCTCCACATATTTTTTCGGTAAGTTTACTCGTATCACTTTTTCATGAAGAAATGCTAAATTTGAATAATTCATTGAGAGATACATACTAATTAAATATATTTCACAATAAAATGTATTTTTAAAAGTATGGAGAAATATGCAAACAACGATACGCGTACGGATTTAACGTAACGTTCGTTTGAACGGTCTAAACAAATAACAAAATAATACTTTTCTTTTTTTATACACATTACGTACACAAATTGAATATATTTTTCAATTTTTTTTTTGTTACAAATAAAGTTCTCGACAAATTTTTTAAAACAAAGTTAAGAGTTAAACGTACAACCCATAACACAACTATATTCGTAATTTAAATTTTCAATAGGAAACAATTTTTTTTCTTTTTGTTACAAATAAACTTCTCGACAAATTTTTTAAAATGCAGTTTTAAGAGTTAAACGTACAACCACCCATAGCACAACTATTCGTAATTTAAATTTTCATGTATTCTATCGCGATAATTAATTACCAAAAAAAAAAAAAAAAAGCAATCGTTTGATTGTAAAAAGAAATCATAGAAAAGGAAATATTATTTTATAAATGAGTGGTGATGGAATATAGGTAAGGGGGATGGGGTGTGGGTTACGAGAAGGAAATATATAAAAATAAAAAGAAAAGGAAAAAGGAATAAAAAAGAAGAAAAAAAGAAAAAAAAAAGAAAAAAAAAAAAAAGAAAAAGGAAGAAACGTCGATTTAACGCGATAGTGATTACCTAATAGAATCCTTTCTTTCTACCAGAGAAAATGAAACTCTCGTTAAGTGGCGAAGGTACGCGAAGCAAGCAAGTAAGCAAGCAACAAGCAAGCAAGCGAGCAAGCAAAAGCTAGGTATTTCACTGCCGGTGAAAATAAACGACTCTCTTCTGGCGGTAATCGCATACGATCGAGGAAGTGATCGAGCATTATAGTTCGGTGTACCACAGGGTGTTGACTTACGAAAAAAAAACCTCTCTTAAACTTAACTTGTACACTGCGTTACTATATTCTCTTTATTTATTTCTTTTTTTTCACGCGTTGATCGAACATTTGATTTTTATTTTTACTTTGTCCCACCCACCTTTTTTCTTTTTTTACGCGATCAATCGAAATTTTATTATTATTATTATTATTATTATTATATTTAATATTTAATCGGAATTATATATATTATTTGATCGAAAATTTGGAGATAGTACTAATTTATTTTATTTTATTTTCTATTTAATTATTTTCGTGTAATTGAAAATTTTGTAAACGA
>NW_014569614.1:94263-96733 GCF_001313835.1 Polistes canadensis
ATATAATATATTGTATATTATATATGTGTATATATATAAAATATATAATATATATATGTATAAATACCCGCATAACAAATTTGTCTCCCCCACCCTAAAATTTTATTATTAATATTAATATTAATATTTCATTTTTTTATCTCTCGCCTTCCTTGTTCTTTTTTTTTCTTCTCCTCTCTTTCGTCAAATAGTTATTATTTTTTCTTTTAAATTCGTCATCATCGTGTCCTAATCAATTTTTTTATCGCTCGATCATTCGTTTCATTTATTTACGTATATCTAAGTATTTTTCTTTTTCGTATCGATCTTTGATTTGATTTGATTTTTTTTTGTACACGAGAGAATATCATTTTTACATGTGGGAGGGAACGATATTGAAAATCAAGAAAAGAAAAAAAAAAGAAAATATATATAAAATAGAAAATACCATGATTAATAAGAGTTTAAAATATTCTTTAATGTTAATACGATATTTATGTTAATTCGAAGGTGAAAAAAAGAGAGAGTGGTATATAATAATATAATTTTACAATTCGATAATTTTATTTAACAAAAACAATATGACTAAAATATTAAATGAGAATAAATAAAAGAAGTAGAAGAATAAAAAGTATGATAGTGGTAGAGGGGAGGGGATGGGTGGTAGGGTTTTGTATGGGTAGGATAGAAAAAAAAAAATTACCGTAAGAATTTCCTGCAAAAAGCGTTAATCTCGTCGTTTGAAGAGATATGTAAATTGGACAACGTAATTGTCGCAACGGTTCTTCCGTTTGACGTTTTAATGATTAATAATCTATCTTGCATCGTACACGGCAAACCTACTTGCAATCGTATTCGTTAACCAGGTAAAAAAATTTATCAAGATAATCTATCAAACGGTGTTTGTTAACTCTAAACGATCATTTCAAATCATTCTAAAATAATTATATCAATAATTATATATACGAGAATAGAAAATATATATTTAATTAAAAAATTCGTGTTAGAATATAAATAAAAAAAAGAAAAATGAAACTAATGAAAATCAAAATGATCCCTGGCTAAAAATGACATCGTCATTCTCGAGAAATTTCCACACACACACACACACACACACATTTATTATATTTATGTATTTTTATGTATTGTATATACTTTCTTTTATTCCCTCCCTCTCTCTTATTCATTCACTCACTCACTCACTCACTTATTCATTTTCAAATAATTTCGATCAGACTTTCAATATCGCATCGAGGAACGAGTTAAGGACGAGTTTTGGGAACCTTGAAGGTGGACACGACTGGTTGGGTAAAAGTAAATGACCTTACGTCGAGTATGCTTGGATAAAAAAGTACGAGGAGGAATGGTGGGACACGCATGTTCCTTCGCACACATATATCCACACACACACACACACACATACACATGTATATATAGTCGAACACAAAAACCGATATAAGATAACTATAAAAGTGTTATACGTGTGACCTATCCTCGCGATTGGGTTCTACGAACCCAAATTGGGCCAGGGCCTTGACTCTCGTATAAAATTTTAGCAAAAGAAAAAGAGAGTGTTATAACCGAGGTTCTGCACCAATTCCCCCCCCTCCTCCCCCCCCTATCCTCCCCATCTCTTTTTTCGTCGTCATCGGTTGTTCCCTCGATTCTTCCCCCCCTCTCGCCCCCACCCCTTTTTTTTACCTACCTTCCTCCTTACCTTTTTCCCCTCTACACTTTTTCCCTTTTACTTCGAAACGTTTGATGGTCCAAATCGCGTGGCAAGTAAAAATACGTGACCTTCGAAGTGTTAACATGAGAAACCCCATTGCTGTCTTTTTTATTATAGTGATTGGTAGTAGTAATGTATAGTCTTTTCTTTAGTTATAATATGATTGTTCAAAAGGTAAAAAGAGATTTTGAAGAAACGTTGGGTATCCCTATGGTAATTTTCTGTGTGTGTGTTTTGTGTGTTAACGTGACGTAATGTTGTAAGTGTGTGTTTGTGCTAGCCCTGCGTAGGTCGCCTCCGGGGACCATGGAAAATACGGTCATGGTCAGGGACGTTACAACGAGTGTATCTTTCAATTTCTTTCTTTGTTTTTTGTTTTTTTTTTATTTTATTTTTCTCCCTTTTTCTTTTATATATATTTAACATTAAATATAATATTTTATACTTTCTATTTTCATCATATCGTTGATTTATTTTAATATTATTTTCATTGATCTTTTTTTTTTAATAATATTATTTTTAGAGGTTATGTATTAATAGATAAAACGATGTTAAGATGATTTTAAAGAGAATTTTTGTTTAGATTGATAATAAATTTTGTTTCAATAGTAAGGAATTATTTGTTCTTTCTATTAACAAATTCATTTTTATTCGTAAAGTTCTTTTCTTTTATAGAAAATAAATTATTTAACAATTGGTATAGTTTCACGTGTTACGTATATATTTCAATTTAGAATTATGTATTTGTATAATATAATTTAT
>NW_014569614.1:98178-107239 GCF_001313835.1 Polistes canadensis
TCTCTCTCTCTCTCTCTCTCTCTCTCTCTCTCTCTCTCTCTTTTCAATTTATATTTTTTATCGTAATAATAAATATTTCGAATGTAATCGATGACATTGCAAAAGAACAATCGTTGCAAATTGTTGTCGTTGTTTGTTGTTCTTTTTTTTTCTTCTTCTTCTTTTTCTTCTTATCTTTTCTTTTCTTTCGTTATTTTTTTTTATTTGAATTTTTTAAATGATGTGTACGTATATAATATTGAAGGAAATATAATTGATATATTTATTAGAAAATATATTTATACGTTGATTTATTCGTAAAATTGGATATTCCAAAATTTGTCGTAATATTTTTCGTGTTATTTTATTACTTTATTTATAATATCAGTATTTTTAGTGTTAACTTTAAAAAATATCGAAAATGTACGAAAAAAGATAAATATATATATATATATAATTAAGCATACGTATATTGGTATATAATCGTAGAACGAGTATACATGTAAGTAATATATCATTGCCAAAAGTCAAGTTCAAACGTGTGACAAATGACTTCGGTAGAAAATAGGAAAAAAAAAGAAAAAAAAAAAAGAAATAGAAGAAAAAAAAAAATGTAACTTTTTTCATAGTTATTTTACCGTTATCACACATTTTGTTCTTTTATATTCATCATTTTAATATATTTGAAAAAAATGTTCAATACCACGCCATAATATAGTTGTTAAAAATAAACGACATTGACGGAGAGAGAAAAATATTTGTGCATTTCACATTTTTTTGTTATATATTCTTCTCTCTCTCTTTCTCTCGTTGATCGTTATAATATAATAATAATTTTTCTTATTACTCCCGTATATATTATTTATTTGTTTAATTAATTATATTTTAATTTTCTTTTCTTTTGTTTTTTGTTTTCAAAACTTCTTTAGTAATCCAAAAGTTTATGAATTCTGTATTTGTATTACTTCATTTGAAGGCGCGCAAGGATAACGCTGAATCAAATGTTATTATTGTTGCGAATGATTAAACAATTATTCGCCAGCTGCAAATTATAATACATAGCCGAGGTGGACCTTGAAACCGTTTACCTTTGAAACCGTATGCGCTTAGTCGTATATTGTTATCATTTATTACATACACACACATACACATATACAACGTACGTACATGCTTACATGTGTGTATACAAAACACAGACAAGTTTTCGCGTATTTTGATAAAACGATATTCGTACCGGGGTTAAAATTGACGTTAATTCTTTTCGATAGGTCAGTAATTTTCCACGCTTTTGATACTTACATATGTACGCTTTTTTTCTTTTTTTTTTATTTTACTTACATTTTTTTAGAGTTCATTTCGAAGTAATTCTCGAAGGACGCGAGATACGTGTTTGTCGAATTATATAAAATAAAAATAAAAGTAAAATAAAATAAAATATATAAATATATATATATATATAACTGAAACAACAATTTTCTTTTGTATTGTATTTTTTTTTTTTTCTTTTTATTTTTTAATACTCGCGAACGAGGTACGTACTTCAAATGTAACGATAAATAATATCAAAAATTTGTCTTATATAATATTATACCTTTTTTTTTATTGTATGTTCTCCTTTTTTGTTTATAGTTATTAGTAGTGGTAGGTCTAAGTGTTTTTTTATCTTTTCCTATTTTTTTCGATAGATTAAATGCGTTAGAAATCAATAGGATCGTATCATGAAATTCTAATAGGAGTAAAAGTAAATCTTTCTTTCCCTCTTTTTCTTTCGTTTTCTTTTTCTTTTTCTTAGTCAATACACCGATCACGAAGTTGTACGTGACACCGAGGAACAGTTTCTTCGTAGAATACTCGTGTCTTTTATTCATTCATTACTGATTAATTAATTAGGTTAACGATCTTGAATGAATCCGAATATATATATACACTCCTGTATAATTATAATATCATTATTGTCAAATAATATATCTCAATAATATATTTCAAATGATCAAATAAATTTATTTTATACATATATGAAAAAAGATGTATGCAATTTCTTTCTAGTTTTTTTTTTTTTTTGATAATAACAACAATAATATTAAATCTCGATAAACGATTATAATAAATTATAAAAACAATATCGCACAATTATAATTAGAAATAAAAATCTTCGGTAAAAAAAAAAAAACAAAAAAAAGAGGAAAGAATGAATAAACAAAAAAATTAATTTCCAATCAAATTTCGCAACGTTTCGATTAAAAAAAAAAAGAAAAAGTAATTATCACGTATCTCCCATCTCTCTCTCTCACTCTCACTTTTAATTCTTGTTTTTTCTTTTCTATTTATATATTTTCCGCTTTTTTTTTTTCGAAACTAATGCGATTTATCGAAATGCGTTTGTAAGCGTCATCATTATAACACCCCTGGTTCGTAAATTTTTTGTTTATCTTATTGGTGAGATAAAACAAATTTGCTAAGATAAACAGTGTGCTACCGCTGTTACATAAATTACATATTTTACTAAAGTGTGTACAACATTCTTTTCCCCGTTTCCCCCACCCCTTCCCTCCTTCCCTCCCCCTTCTTCTCACACTCCTACGTGTTCTTTTTTTCTTTTCTTTTCTTTTTTTTTTTTTTCGACAAGTCTTGTTGCGTGCATAAATTATTCAACGCGCGGGGTTTTTGTTTTATTTTATTATTCTTTTTTTTTTTTTTGTTCTCTTGAATTTGTACTTGTGTGTGTGTGTGTGTATATTTTTTAAATAAAGTACAGAATTATTTACGAATAAAATGTATTATACAAACTTGTCGAATGCATGCGTGTATAAACGTGCGTATGCGATTTTTTTTTTCTCGTTTATCGTATAGGTGTGTGCGTTCGTGTGTGAATTTCTTCTTCCCTTCCCCCCCCCCCCCCCTGCCACTCTTTCTTTTTTCAATAAATTTTTTCTTTCACGTATAATCGCAAAGGATGCATGCGGGCGTCAGGTTTTATATCGATCTTTGTTCTTCTCTCGTACGCGAAGTGTGTATTTTGTATTTTTCTTTTTTTTTTCTTTTTTTCTCTCTCTCTCTCTCTATTACGAGTTAAAAAAGTTTCCTCGATTGACAAGTTGGGTGACAATATATAAAGGAAGACAAATTTTTCATTTCTCTTTCGGGAAAAAAAGGGACGAGGGAGGTACGTATTACACGTAATCGTTTTATTTTAAATAAATGAATTACATTTTTTTAATACAAACTAAAGAGGAACAGAATATTTCTCTTTTTTTTTGCAATTTTTATTTCTCCATTGAATATTCATTATCATTTGCGTTAAACGTTGATCCTAATTCGAGATTTTGATTATATTACGGGATAACGAAAGACTAAAAAAACACAAAATTAAATTTAAATTATAATAAATCGAGGGAGAGTTAAATAAACATTATTTTTTTAACGACTCAAGTTAATAATATCATACGAAAAAAATATATATAATAATATTATACGGAATTATACAGATTTGAATTAAATTAATCTTACAAATGAAATTTTTTTTTCGCAACAATTAATAAACCAAAGTATTTAAAATTTGAACAGTAAAAAAAGAAGAAGAAGAAGAGGGAGAAAAAAAAAATCTCATTGATTTATCCATCTTATTGTTTCGTATATTCTTTCCAAGATCTCCTCCTCTATCTATCACTCTCTTTTTTTTCTTCTTTATTATATTTTTTTCTCTCTTTTTTTTTTTATTTTTTTTTTTTTTCTATTTATTAGCGTTTTAATTACAAGTTCGCGAGGACGAACAACGACCAACTACTACTACTACTACTACTACTACTACTACTACTACTACTACAACGAAAGACGATGACGAAACGATGACGTCAACGACCTTCGTTCTTTTTATAATATATATTATATATATATATATTTTTGTGTGTGTGTGTGTATTTCTTTTTCGTGAAATCTGCACGTGTATCGTAAAACATTTTTATACACTATACTCTTTCAAAATAGAAAAATAAAAAAAAGGAGAGTGACAGAGAGAGATTATGTGTGTGTGTGCAAGTGACGGAGGGGTATCGGGGGGAGGTGGTGGCTAGAAGTGGAAGAAAGAATAAGAAGCAAAAAAGAAAAAGAATTTATATGGGATTTCAAAAAAAAAAAAACGAATATTATTTGATTTTATTTCTTCTATCTTCTACTTATTATTTATTTATTTTATTTATTTATTTATTTATTATTATTTTCAATTGTTGTCGAGTCAATAGAAGCTGATTTCCTATTCGAACAAAATGATTATCAACCAAGTCCATCGAACGTATTGAAAAGTGACCGTCGTCTTCAAGGAAGTTCTCTTTTGCTTGAACACGCGAGCACACACACACACACGCACACACACACACATATAATATATATATAAAAGATATATGGTTGCTTATATGTATATTTTATCTTTCTTATTCTTTCTTAACATGGAAGTGTGTTATCCGTCATCGTCATATTGTAGTAGTAGTAGTAGTATTAGTAATAGTAGTAGTAGTAGTTCGCATATAGTTGCTTTATGCGCGTATCTAAAAGTGTAACGCAATGACGAGGCTTGGAAATAAATCGAAATAAATCTTATGTTAGAAGAAAATATCTTTCTTAGTAGTAATAGTAACATGCTTTCGTTATTTAGAAAGACCATAATTTTGTTTTTATTTTTGTTTTATATTATATATTTTTTATTAGCATACCATCACAAAAATGTATGATCAAACTTGATTTTAAGATTAATACGATATAATTTTTGTTATTATAATTATATTTCTAATTTATTTATCTTGTATAATATATAATTATTATTTTATTTTAATTTGAATTAAATATTTAATAAATAATTCCCATTTTAATACAGAATTTTTATGTATATTATTAATAATTAATTATATATGTATTGTTAAAATAATTATTCGATTGATTTTAATATATTCAACTTATATATGACATAAGATTAAATATTAAATATATATATATATAGTATCAAAAAATAGAACAAATTTAAAATGACATGTAAGTGATGGTGGGGTATAAAAATATATTGGAAATTCATTGGTCACATGAGCGCATATATATTTTCACCGAAGGGTAAACCGTGTCCTGTGAAAAATGAAAAGTAATAAATGGTCCTCCTTCTTCTTTTTTTTTTCTTTTCCTTGATCGTGGGCTCTTGAACAGATGTTAAAAGGGAACGAACCAACCACCCTTCTTCTTCTTATTCTTTTTTTATGTATCCTTTAAACTTTAAATACATTATTCTCGATTTCATTCAAATTTTACATTAATCTTTTTACATCTTCGTTACCCCACCTTGAAAATTTGATAGACCTGAATTGAATTGAACCGAACAGAGAATTAATCGTTGTTTAATAAAAAAAAGAAAAAAAAAGAATATTTTTACCTTCGACATGCATATCCAAACTTGCATGATTTTTCAATGTTACAGAATATTATCCACCATAAACGAATTAAAATTTAATCGATAGTAAAATGATAGAAAAATCATTACGATCATCATCATAATATAAGAGATAATACATTAAAATAAAAAACATTTAAATAAATCCAATTTTTAAATTGACGTTCGTTTAAATCATTCATTTTATTTTCAATTTTTAATTGGAAGAATTAATAAAAGAAAAAAAAAAAAAATGAAAGAAAGTGAGACAAAGTTTGGTTAACAGCAGAGGAAAAGTTGATCGATTATTCAAAATTAGACAGAAAATTATTGAACGTGGAGGGGTGGGGAGGGAACAAAAAAATTAAATCACGAATTGATATAAACAAAAGAATGTAAAATAAAGAGAGAGAGAGAAATAAATAACATTGGATAATCGAGGCTGAGATCTTTGCCTTGCCCGGGGCACGAATCAAGGCCCCACTTTGCTCTCGAAGGCCCCCATATGAGTCAATCTTATTATTATTATTATTATTATTATTAGTTTTATCGAATAGATAATATATGCATTAGAGTATAGAAAACTGTCGTAGTATATTTGTATATAGATATAAAAATGTAAATACGTGTTTGTGTGCGTGTGGGTGTGGATGGGTTAGTATATATTTATAAAAAAAAAAAATACAATACACTTCTTTTCTATAAAATAAACTATTTCTCTCTCTCTCTCTCTCTCTCTCTCTCTCTCTCACTGTTTTACTTTATTCTATTGAAGTTATTTTTATTGTTGTATCTTTTTCTTTCATACATTGTCAGTTATGTTAGAGCATCATGTGATCGTTTGATCTTCAGGTGACGCGTGCTTCCTTCTATGTGTATATGTGTGTGTATATGGGAGTGTGTGTTAGTGCAAGTACGAGCATCGACTAGGAAGTGAAAAATCACGAAGCTTTAACATAGTGTTCATGGCGATACGTACTCACCTCTCAACATTCTCACCTCGTCAGGGACGTTTAACATAAGAGGTTATTTTCAACACTTCGCGTAACGTTACAGAGAAAGAGAGAGAAAAAGAAAAAGAAAAAGAAAGAGAAAGAGAAAGAGAAAGAGAAAGAGAAAGAAAAGGAACGGGGGATGGGGGAGGGAGTAGAAAGATGTAAGATAGGGGGGTGGGGGGTTGGGACAGAGAAATGGACATTGTATTATAACAACGATGAGGATTTATCGATAAAAAAAAAGTAGAAGAAGAAAAGGAAAAAGAAAAAAAAGGATAGTTAAGATAAATTTTTTTTTCGAAAGAAATAAAAACTTGTGGCTAGGGCAAAGGGGAAGAGGTGGTGGGGATAGGATGGAAACGAAGGATTCAACGATATTCACGAATAATTGTAGATAATAATGATAGAAAAGAAAAGAGAATAAAAAAAAACATTTGGAAGATTTTTGGAAGGAAAAATTGGGGGGACGGGGAGGTGGATGGATGATTTTTTTCGATAAGAAAAAGAAAATATTTGAAAATAAAAATGTAAATTTTTCTTTCTTCTTTTTTTCGAGGGGTCGGGGGGGGGGTAGGTAAAAAGATAGGATAAGAGTAGACAGTAATAAAAATGACGATACAAAGATGTGATCGAAAGGATAAGGGAATAATAAAATATATAATGTACGTGTAATTTATATATATATATATATTTTTTTTTGTTCTTTTCCTTTTTATTTTAAAAAAAGAAACGGAAAACAAGGACGACAGACAGCGTGATACGTTTATTTTACGACGACGATGACGATTACGATAAAATGCGATTAAAAAAAAAAAACAAAACAAAAAAAGGAAAAGAAGAAAAAAGAAAAAGCGGAAAAATTTTGAAAAAAAAAAAAAGAAATGCGATAAACAAAGAGACGTTCAAATAAATTCCAACGATAATAAAACGTGGATAATGAAAAAGATAGGGAGATTTAAAAAAAAATAATATATATATATATATGTATAGGAAATATATGTGAGAAAATCGTATAAAATGCAATTAACTAATAACAGAGAGACGATAAAACTTGTTTCGATAATAAAATAATTAAATAAATAAAGATATCTAACAATAAAAATCGATTGAACAAACAAAGGCAGCCAGACATACATACAGACGGACAGACAGACAGACAGACAGAGGCAGACAAACGGAATGAATCAAACTCTCGGAAGAACAGTGGGAAGGGGTAGATGGGGGGGGAGGGGGGTAGAGTGAGGCAAAAAAAAAAAAAAAAAAAGAAAGAGAATAAAAATCTAGAAACGCGTGTTAGAGACAAGGACGAATTACCGAACAAAAAACGTAATGACTCACGAGCATAATTTAAAAATACAAACAATATCTTCCTTAAGGATAGATAAAACCATTAAAAAAAAAGAAAAGAAAAAAAATAAAGAGTAAAAAAAAGAAAAGGTAAAGTATAGGGAGAATTTATTTGATTGTCGTTTTGATTTTTGGCTCGCGTATGAGTTAAACGTTTGGTTTGGTACATGCATGTATGTATTTATGTATGTATGTATATGTATATATATATGAAACAATAAAGTGTGCGTATGCGAAAGTGAGAAAGAAGATATAGATAGATAAATAGACGTTAAAGATTCTCTCGCCATTATCAGGCATGCATGCGTGCTCATGCATACTACATACACGCACATACACACACACATATTCGTAAATAAACTTTATTTTGGGTTTAGAGAAACGGAGAACGAATAACAAGAGAAAGAAAATGAAGAAGAAGTAAAAGGAAGACCTTCGGATTAGATTTGTTTCTGTTTCTAAATTTTGTTGTGATTTTGTTAACAAATTTATTTCACTTATGATTTGATGTTTTTATCGTTTAAATGCAATTTGTCGATTAAATGTTTTTGTTTCTTTGTCTTTTTGTCGTTCGAACGTTTTTAATGACGTTAGAAAAATCCGTGGTTATTCTGGAAGGCCAAATTCGTCATTAAAGTTTGCTCTCTAACTCACTAAAACCTAAACTCACTATAGTTGCTTGCTTGCTTGCTTGATTGCTACGCTATCTTGTTCCGTGCCAAGGATTCATGCATAGATACGTGTTTCTGCTGATCTATCTGCTATGTGTGTGTATATATGTATATATATATGTGCATGTTCCATCCACCATTGGTCATATTTCTATTTTATATTTTACATATGCATTTGTCGATAATTATTCACAATGGATTGAATGAAACGAAACGAGTGTTAGAAAAATATTGTTTTAATTCTAAAATCACAAAATTATTGATTACTTTATTACGATATTAAAGTTATTTCAGAATAATATCATTTTATCGAAATAAGTTCGATAAGTTTTTCTCTAAAAAAAAAAGAAGAAAAAGAAAAAGAAACAACCCCTTTCCGCCCTTTCATTCTAATATTTTTGAAATAATTTTTAAAAGAAAAGTAAAAATGTGATTTTGAAATAAGTTAGATAACGAATAAAATATATAAGATAATAATGTAAAACACCTATACGAAAATGTTCTCGTCAACTTATCATAATTTATTAACTAACGAACGAATGAACAAACAAACGAATAAATATAAATAAATAAATAAATAAATATTAAATGTGAATTTGTCATTAGAAATATAAATCGTTATCAGAATACGCGATAAGAGTAGTAACATCGTTGCATTTTCC
>NW_014569614.1:108979-112313 GCF_001313835.1 Polistes canadensis
AGAGAGAGAGAGAGAGAGTCCAGGAATTAGAAAGAAAGAGGGACCCAGAGGGTTACAGATAGAACAAGAGAGAGAAAGAGATAGATAGATAGAAAACTAAAATGAGAGAAAGAGAGAGAAGGAAAGAGACGGAAAGGGAGAGTTAGAAAGAGATAGTAATAGAGAATTAGAAGAAGAATAGAGAAAGACATAGTATACTAGGCATCAGTACAAATGTAGGAACTATTCTCTCTCTCTCTCACACACACACACACACTTATAGAACTCTCTCATTCTAGTCTCGCGGATCTTGTCGAGCTTAGAACTTCTGTCCAGCGTCGTTAGTGCCGTGTAAGCGCTTTTGCCAAGTCAGAGAGAAAGAACAAGAGAAAGAGAGAGAGAGAGAGAGAGAGAGAGAGACTAGTATTCAACCGGGTAAAGAAGTAAGAGGAGGAGAAGTAAGGGAGGGTTACAAAAGGGGGAAGAAGAAAGGTAGAGAGGGGTGGTGGGAAATGGAAGGTAGGAAGGAGTCCTCATGAAAGAAGGATGAAGAACGGGGTGAAGAGTATAGAGTATAGTCTATGGGTGGTGTGAGAGGTGTAAGAGGTGAAAGAGGTGGTGATGGTGGAGGAGGAGGAGGAGGAGGGGGAGGAGTTGGTCTGGCACGGACAGACTTTCTCCGGTAAGCGAAAGTGAGAGGGACCACTCAGGACCGTTCCTCTTTCTTTCTTTCTTTCTTTCTTTCTTTCTTTCTTTCTTTGACTCTCTCCTTCGTTAGTTAGACAAAGATAGAGAAAGGTTCTATCGAGTATTCGCTATCTTATTGGCTTGTTTGCTATCTTGCTTGCTTGCTTGGTTGGTTGGTTGGTTGGTTGGTTGGTTGGTTTGCTTGGTTGCTTTCACCATGGCCCAACGATATGCACTTTTCTGCAACGCAGAAACGAAGAAGGTAATGATTTCTAAGCTTGTACTCACGATCGTTTGAGAGAAAAAGGGATCTCCTTTGGTTGCAATTGTATTATGAAGGATATTTCAATATAAAGGATTATTCATTATTGTTTAGTAATATATTTTGATTATTTTTTATATCAATCGGTGGGGTGGTTTTGTTTTTTTTTTGGTTCGTTTGTTTGTTAACCCTTTGAGTGTTGAATACCTTTTAATTGAAGTGTTTTCTACGAATGAATATTAGTTTATTATTAATGTTACAAATTATTTTTGTTTCTCACGATATTATTTTCATTTGACAAGATATAACAATAATATTACATTATTTTACATTCACATTGATAAACACACGCGTATTAATTTTTACCAAACGCATATATGCGTCTATAGCACTCAAAGGGTTAAGAATGGTTTTTATTGATTCTTGATATTATTAGGTGATTGATTGATTGGTTGATTGATTGATTGATTGTTTGATTGATTTAGTTTTTTTGAATCGATTTTCAGAAACAAAGAGAGAGAGAGAGAGACAAGGAGTTGTGTTTTGAAGTTTGATTAGTATCAATTTTCAAATTACTTTATGAAATAATTAAGAAAATTTGTTGGGAGAACGAGAGATAATTATTATTATGATCGTCGATTTAATCATTAAAACATTTTATGACGAATATCAAGTTCGTCCATGAAAAATTTATCTGAAAATATCTTTTGTGTAGCTCCGAATAAGAATAAAGATTTGATATAATAATAATTAATGATCGAAATGTATAAGTATGTATAATTTAATATAAAACAAATTCGTTTATATAAACGTACGATAAGAAAAACGTCTTTCTTTCTTTTTTTTTGTTTTTCGAAAATGAAAAAAAACGAATTAAAATTAAATGAATTTTACAAAAATAGAGAGATAAAATCGTATATCTTTCCTAATTGTGTGCAACGATGATTAAAACAAAAAAAAAACAAACGAAAAATGTAAATAAAAAATCGCGTTCGAACGGAATCATTGGAATTACGTTGAAAAGGAAAAGGAAAACAAGAACAAAAATGTCGATTGGATGAGTGTGTTTTAAGGGGATAATCTTGAAATAATAATAAAAACACTTTCTTATTATTCGTGGTGCATTATTAACAACAGTCTATTAGAAAGAGAGAAATGCAATCGTTTCGGGACGGAAGAAAAAGTAGCAACAATAACAGCAACATCAGCAACACTAGCAAATAGCATTCGTCTCCCAGGTTTAAAAGTTGTTACACGGCAAAAAGCACAATAATTACGAATCCGACTTTCTTCCGTTGGAACTTCCTTGTCGTTGGTCACGCTATAAATCAGCTATAAGATCTTCGTCTTCCATTCTAATCGGCGCACATGATTCTACTACGTTACGAGTATATTTCTGTATGTGTTTTGTATGTGTTTTGCATGTTTGTGGTTGTTTGTCTGCTACTTCTGCTTCTGCTTCTGCTGCTGTTACTATTGCTTTCTGTCTAGCTCTGTATAAATATGTGTGTGTATGTGTGTGTGTGTGTGTGTGTGTTTGACTCGAAGGCCGAACATAGACGACGTAGATTAATTCAACATTGTTTTTTCTTTTTGTTTTATCGTCTACCATTGAAATTCTTGTATATCCAATATCAAATATTGATCGAATGTGTGTGTTTTGCGAAATTTTTCATAATATTATTTATTTCATTTTATTGTTAATGGCAGTTGAAATAGAATGAAAAAGAGGAGGAGGAGTGGGGAGTGGGTGGGATTATGTAAATGCGTGTGAAATTTCATTGCAAATTAAGAAATATTTATCAAAATATATATATATATATATATTATAATATGTAAGATACATAAATTATACTTTAAGAAAGAAAAAAAAATTATTCAATTAGAGGAAACATATTTTGTTAAAGTTTCTAAAATATTCTCGAATAATAAATTGTCACATTGTTATCTATTAAGATAATAAAATTGAGATAATAATTATTGAATAATCTTTCTTATTTTTGTGTGTGTTCAAAACGTTATCAGACAATTAAACCATACTTAACAGAAATAAAAATATGAAAACGATAGGGTTGTTAATAATTGTATCCAACATTTTATTAACATACTTTTTTCGTTTTTATATATACATATACGTATATATAAATTATTATAAAAAATATAGTAAAATGTGTTGAGTATTTAAATACATATAAAAAAAGAAAAAAAAAACGTTATCAGACAATTAAACCATACTTAATTGAAATGAAAATATGAAAACGATAGGGTTGTTAATAATTGTATCCAACATTTTATTAACACACTTTTTTCGTTTTATATATACATATACGTATATATAAATTATTATAAAAAATATAGTAAAATGTGTTGAGTATTTAAATACATATATAAAAAAAAAAAAGAATC
>NW_014569614.1:112468-117655 GCF_001313835.1 Polistes canadensis
AAACCATACTTAATGGAAATGAAAATATGAAAACGATAGGATTGTTAATAATTGTATCCAACATTTTATTAACACACTTTTTTGTTTTTATATATACATATACGTATATATAAATTATTATAAAAAATATAGTAAAATGTGTTGAGTATTTAAATACATATATAAAAAAAAAAAAGAATCATTGTAACGTTGTACTATGTGACGACGAATCTAACTCAATTGATTTTGACAATTATGGCGACCTGTTCTCCCCTCAATAACATTTGTGGCACGTGCCTCTCCAAGGTCTCTGTCTTTCCTTCGATCTTTTTCAAGACTACCTTAGGAACGAACGTGCTTCTCTCCTCCTCCTCCTCCTCCTCCTCCTTCTCCACTTTCTTCTCCTTCTCCACCTCCCCCTTTTCTTTTTCCGTTTCTTTTTCCTTTTCTTTTTCCTCCTCCTCTTTCTTTTCTTCCTTATCTTTTTTTTCACCTTCCATCATCATCATCATCATCATCGTTGTACTCGTCATTATCCTAGTTGTCCTTTCCTTATCCGTAATATCTGACAAGTAAAGAAAGTAATCATGATTAATGCATTTGAAATAATTCTCAATGTTCGTTTTTTTCTTCTATCGTAATTATTATTATTATAACACGCGAAACAAAGATAATTATATAAAAATAAAACCAAAAGAAAAACACCACCACCAGCATAAAAATTTGTTAATTTATTATCGTAATATCTAATATTATTTGTAAATTAATTTGCGTTTCGTTATGTGTGTGTGTGTTTCTCGATAAAAATTTTCACGAATCTACGTGAAGAATGGTAGTGAGCAAATGTTTTTTTTTTGCACGATGTAAAAAAAAAAAACAAAAAACGAATCTATCCTATTTTTTATTCACTAAACATTCATAAATATATTTCAATCGAATATTATAACACGTTCTCGAATTGTAATATATAATTCAAATATTTCTAAGAAGATAAAATGCCAATACCTCTCCTAACCATCCCCCACCCTACCCCTTTTCAAAACAACAAATTCATACATCAATAAAACCAATAGTTCGTAAAACAAAACAAAAAAAAACCCCATACATGTATACACGTGAGATACATTAATTCATTCATTTCTCATAATAAATTATGATCAAGTCACCTACTCACCTATATTCGCGTCCAATAAAAATCTTTAAGAAAAATTTCAAAAGGGGAAAAAAAAAAACAAAAAACAAATAAAGAAGGATTTTATTGAGTTAACCAATGTGACAAAAAAAGAAACGTCTTCCCAACATTCGTCTTTCGATTTTTGCGATAGGTGATGGTGACTTGGGTCTAGGGGGGATTTGGGGGTGGGGAAGGGGGAAGGTGCTGGCGAACTCGAAAGTTTGTTTATGTGTCGCGGCGTGTGTCCATAAAACAAGCACACGAAAAAGGGGGAATAAGAATAGAGTGGTGTTTCGAAAGGGGTGGTGATTCGGAGGGGAGGGGGTAGGAGAGGTCAGAAAAGATGAGGAAGAATAAGAGGAGGGTGGAGGAGGACTAGTAGGACGACGACGACGACGACGAAGGGTCCCTTTCGAAGGGAGGATCTAGGATAAGGGACTAAAGGGGGAAAGGAAGAAGGGGTGTAGGGATTGGCGGAGAGGAGGGTAGGGGGTGGGGGAAACAAAGAGGTGGAGGCGGCGAGACACGTGTACGAGGCAGACATCGATCCTGAAACTGGTGCTCTTCAAGGTCGTCTTGCTTGCCAGCACACTCCTCCCCCGGCCCCTCTTCCCCCCTTTCCCCCCAATACACTGAACGTATCAACGACCTCTCGACCCCTCAGGATACTTCGAAGTACGTCAGTAGGCCAATCGACTTTCATACTCTTTCGCGGTTTCCGTATTACCTACTTCACACACACACATACATACATATATATACACATTTGCCTATTTGTTATTTTATTTATTATATCGGAGGATGGGGGGGGTTTTTTTTTGAAAGGTAAGCGACGAATAATAATAATGGGAAAATATTTGAAATTGTGAATAGGATTGTGAATTATATCGATTTTTATTAAATTGTTAATAAATGTGTGTAATAGTGTTTAAAAAATTTAAAACGTTTATTTTTTGATTTAATCGAAAGTTTCGTCCCTTTTATCGGGATTTTTTTAGCAAGTGAACATTTTATTATGACTTTTTTATGAATAACATAGATTATTAAAGTAGTTATTTAATAATTCGTTAAGCTAGTTTTTTTATTGTTATTAATTGTTTTATAAACGGGGAACACTGGGGTTGGGGGGGAGGGAGGTGGAAGAAAAGGGAGGGACAGAATAAACCAAAAGGGAAAAAATAAGAGTTAAGGAAAAGGATATAAACAGGAATGATTTTTTAAAAGTATTATATTGTTCGTTCGCGAGAAATTAATAATTATTAATGATTAATAATTAGACACACATACATATACATAAAACAATTAAATCAAAGATCTCTTATTTACAATCTTTATATAGATTTCGATAATAAGAGAACAAAATAAAAAGTAAAAAGTAAAAAGAAAAAGAATATTTCGTTTGAATGCATATAATTTTCTCGCGAAATATAATACATTTATATACAATTATTATTTATTATATTTATTATTATGTTTATGATTATTTATATTTTAAAATTCTTTGGGAATGATTTCGTTGAACAATAAAAATGATCACGACGAAAGATTTATTGTAATTCGAATCTTTATAATAATTTATCGAACGATTTTTTTTCTTATTACTAAATTATGTCTTCAAAAATTATGGTAACCATAATTTGCGTGTTAAACGCATACTCGTGAACGTATTATAACGGTATACCACATTTGATTTGTTGCAAAACGAAGGAAGTGAAGAAAGGAAGAGAAGGAAGGGAAGGGAAGGGAAGGTCAAGTAACGAATGAATGAAAACGAAAGAAAAGAGAGTAGGGAGTAAAATTTGTAGGGCACCACTACGAGTATGTTGGTGGTAGTAATATACGTAAAAAGGGGGCTAAAAAAAAAAAAGTAATAATAAAATAATATAAAAGAACGGTGTAATACATTGAAGAGGGGAAACCGATGGTGGGAGGGGGGACGGGGTTGGAAAGGGGTGTTCTGTGCTGTAGGGAAACGAAAGAGACTTATATACGCAAAGTTAAATAATAATAATAATAAAAAAAAGAAGAAGAAAAAAATAAAGGATATAGAATGAGAAAAGAAAGGGAAAAGGAAACGTGAATCTCTCTTATATCGAACATAGCAACCACGTTCGTAGTCAAGGTCGGTCCTTGCCCTGCCGTTAAGGTTTGACCTCGGAATGTGTATCCCTTCGCACGATACCACAATGAATCTCCGAAAGACTTCTATTCTCTTACTACACCACTACTACTACTACTACTATTACTATCAACACTACTACTACTACTACCACCCTTTTCCTTTCCCCCTTTTTTTTTATTCTTCTTCTTCTTTTTCTTCGTTATTTTTTTTTCTTCCTATTTCCTCGAGATGTATTTTTTCAGTCTTTTTTTTTCCTTATTCTCATTATTATTCCCAATGTGTGTGTGTTTTTTTTTCGTCTTAAAGAATAATAATATTCTCGATCGATTTTGTTTTTTCTTTTCTTACCGAATTAATTAATTATAACTGTGTGTGTGCGTGCTTCCTTCTCCCCTTCTCATTTTCGGTTTTCCGCCTTTTAAATAAATATTCGAATCTTTTTTGTCTATTTATAAGAAAATGAATAAATTAAATAACAATTTCATTGGATTGTTAAGTTACGTTGAGTAGAATTAAGAAGAAAAAATGAAAATTAATTTTGCATTGGTGGAAACGTCAATGGTGACGAATTGTAATAATTAAAAGAAATAGAAGAAAAGAAAAAAAGACACTAAAATCTACGATATATAACACACACATATTTTATATATTAATATATATATTTTAATATGTTCCATATAAAGAAATATCAGAAAAATAAAAGATTAAATATATTATAAAAATGTGCAATTAGAAAAATAAGGATAACGAATGTAAAGGAAATGCGATAGAACTTCCTCGTTAAATTAATAATAATAATGATAATAATAATATTTCAACAAAAAAAAACAAACAGACAGAATCATTCCAGTTATGATATACGCCTTATTTACAATGTAGCCTTGATTTTTGTTATAACGTGTTTCATGAAGATAACGATAACGAAATGATAATTTCTATTTATGAATCAGTTTTGAAGGTAAGGGTTGCATATGAAGCAAGGTCAAAGGATACGAGTAGAATATGTTGTGTCAGAATTTCTTTATATGTTATTTTTTTTTTTTACTGTAAAACATACTCTACTGAAGTGGTAGAAATCCTTCATGGTCAGACAGACCGACCATTGGTCAAAAGATAGGGAAAACGTTGTTTCTCTTCTCTTAGGTATATACTGCTACTTTTATTATATATGTATATTCACATATACACGCATATAAATACGTGCGTGTACACATAGGTAGAAGCACGCGTCGAGGAAGTGAATGCCAAGTACGTTTAAATGTCTCTCCGTGATATTGTGAAAGTGATTTTAACAGAAAACTATGCAAATAACGTGTTCAGAATTCTTCTTCTTCCTTTTCTTTTTTTGTTGTTGTTGTAGTTTTTTTTATATATTTAATCGGATTTTTTCAATGTAGACAAAAAAAAGTTTTTCTAGATTTATTCAAAAATCTACATTTTATCGTAATGTTTTTCTTCTTCTTTTGTTTTTTGTTTGTTTGTATTATTTAAATAAAATCATTTATAATATAACGCGCGAATTTATCTTTGCTGCTTATTTTTTCTTTCCCCCCTACCCCTTTTGTTTCGTTATTTTTGTGATTTTTTATTTATTTTTGTTTGTTTGTTTCTTTTTTTTCTTTTTTTTATGAAAGCGAGATTAGAAATATAACATATATTACAGTTTGTGGTTTATTATAGGATATTAGAACATTGGTTACGATTAACGGTAGCACGTCTGGCACATATTCTCTCATTGATATACAAAATTCACGCGAGCAGAGAGATAAGTTGGAACGTGCGTGAGTGTACGTGAGAGATTATTATTGTATTTCGAGGTCAAACGGAATAACACGTTTAGACAAAACTTTACAATAATTATTATGCGATTATAATTTTATCTCAAAAAAAAAAAAAGAAAAAAAAAAAAAAA
>NW_014569614.1:118302-120131 GCF_001313835.1 Polistes canadensis
AAGAAATTACTTTGTAAAAAAAAATATTTTATCTCGTTTGCCAGAACACATTCATTTATTATTTTGTCGATTACATATTTGGTTAAATTGAATTATTAAACAACTAACGTGATGCAATTGGTGTGTTTGTGTGTTTTCTGAAGGTTTACACGAGAAACGCATGTGGCATAAGAGGACACGTGGAAGCGTACGTGGCTGCCTTCGACAAACACTGGAATCTTGCATTGGAAGATTGCTTCGAGGTTTGGACACGTAAATGCAAGAGAAAAGCACCTGCTGCACTTGCCGATTGTGGTAACGTTTTATTTTTATTTTTATTTCTATTCTTTTTATTTTTTATCATTATTATTATTATTTTTATTATATATTTATTTATTTTATTTATATTTTTCCTCTACAATCCCTTCCCCTTTCCCCATCCCCCTCCCCCTCCCCATATACTTTTTCTAGAAATAAATAGGAATATAATTTAAACGTTGATCGAATTTTTAATTAAAAAATATTCGTTCATATAAATATAAAAGCGTTGAATTCATTTTAATTAAACGTTTAATCAATTTTTTCAAAATATATTCAAATATTCAATTTTTATAATACTAAAAGTTCTTTGTTTTTTTTTTTTTTTCTTTTTCTTTTTCTTTACTTCATATTTTCATCGATACGAAAATTTCATATAAATTTGTGCGTGTGTGCGTTTAACGTTCTAAATTATCCAAGTGACATATGAGATTTATTCCAATATATAATTTAAATTAGTTGATCAAGTTTTTTTTTAAAGTGTCGATTAAATAAATGTCTTGTTTTTGAGATCAAGGAAGAGGTGTGGGGTGAAGCAGGATGATAAAAAATCCTCATTTTGTTATCCTTGCATTATCCATCGGATTAATCCATCGCATAAATTTCGTTTCGTTTCGAACGATGCTAATTTTTTCAATGTCGATGGTGTTGTTATGCAATAAATAAAAATACCGATTTAATTTTCTTAATTCTTAATATTTATATTATATTTTTTTTCTTTTTTTTTTTTTTTTTTTTTCTCGTAGTTTTTCTATTACGTTATTACGCGCGCGTGTTCAAACATTTGCATAATTGTAAACGTAACGTATATTATTATTATTTTTTTTTTTCTTTTTTTTTTTATAATACTAGTAGAGAAGTCGTTGAATGTTTATTGAAGAAAAAAAAGAATTAATTAAAATAGCGGAGGTTAATGCATAGATGGTGAGAATCGTAAAAGCGAATTTTGTTGTTCCAGACTTTTGTTTTCTTTTTTATTATTATTATTATTATTATAAATAATTAATAAGATATTTGCATAATTCGAAAGAAAACACACGCGCGCACGCGCGCGCAGGAGAGAATATTTATTGTGTGATTCATGAGAAAATTAAAAAAAATATAAAAAAAAAAAGAGAAATAAAATACAACGGCAATTTTAATTTCGAACTAATTAGGAATTTTGATCTTACAATTAATCGACATTTTATTGCATAATTAAAAGTATAAGATTAAATATAATGCGAAACAGAAAAAAACTTATCGTCATGAATTTATGTGTCAACATTTTTTGTTTGTTTCTTTAAGAGGATCGAGAAAAAAAAAGAAAAGAAAAGAAAAGAAAAAAAAAAAACAAAAAACGAGAACAATGTCAAATTCATAAAAATTGAGAAACATTTGCATAATTACTAAACCTTTTCATCACGGATAATTATTATTGAATAATCGACGACATTGAAAAAAAAAAAAAAAAAAAAAAAAAAAAAAAAAGAAAAAAAATATAATATAAATATTAAGAATTAAGAAAATTAAATCGGTATTTTTATTTATTG
>NW_014569614.1:121231-123315 GCF_001313835.1 Polistes canadensis
ATTATATTAATAATATTTTATATAACAATATATAATAAATAATTGAATTGTTCGTATGATTATTTTTTAATCCAAATATTGAAATATTAATTCACAAAAAAGAAAAAAAAATAATATATACTTTTGTTTATATTATATTGTTTAACAATGATCGATTATTTATTATTTACTTTTTTTTTTTAACAATATATATCTTCGAATAAATTCACAACAATTTCATGAACACTTTTTCCCGATATACCAATGTAAAATAATATATTGTTTTATCACGTTGTCAAGATAGCCCAAATTTTTTTCGCAATTTTTTGTATAAATACGTATCTCCCCTCTCTCTCTCTCTCAGTCTCGCAAAATAAAAAAAATAAAAAAAGAGAGAGAGAAAAATAATACGAGTCGAGGTGAAATCGGTAAGACAATTATATTCGCAGCTGTTCGTTCGAAGAAACGTATTTGGAATAACGAAAATTTCGAAGGGAAGGTTGGAATCGTGTTCTCAGAAAATAAAAATTCCTCTCTCGAGAGAAGAAAAGAAAAATAAAAAGAAAAAGAGAAAAAGAATCCAGAAAGAGAGAGACAGAAAGAGAACACGAAAGAGTGGGAAGAAAATAATGATAAAAAAAAAAAAAGAAAAAAGAAAACAAAAAAAAATAAAAAACAAAATGCAAAGATGAATTTAAACTGTAAAAGTTATCATTATCTCTGTTGTTTGTCGATCACATACAATCGAGCAAAAGGATGAAAAATAAAGATAAAGGTAATGGTGAAAGAGAGAGAGAGAGAAACAGATAGAAAGAAAGAAAAAGAGAAGAAATATATGTAGTATGCATATATATATACATACAAACATACAAGAAACTGAAAACGCGGAAGCATAGTAGTTGGTCGTGGCAAGGCCCCTTTCAATGTCTTCTTCTTTTGCATTAGGATGTGTGTATACTATTACCTATATATGTAGATATACTTACCTACAAACAAGGTGCTATTGTTACAATGAAAACTAATTACGAGATAAAGACGAAAGATAGAAGATGAGAATAATATAAAGTTGGATGATGCTGCTCACGTGTGAGCATGTGTTCGTGCGTGACTTGTACGTGTCGCGTGCCTTCGATGAATCTAAGAAACTGAAATAATACACATACACATTTCTATACGTTTATTTATCTTCTTCTTCTTTTAAGTATGTTAGTGTAAATTCTATGTGTTATTTCATATGTGTGTATGTGTACATGGGTATATTTGTCAATGCATTGTTAAAGTATACGTGTAAAGTGTTTGTGTGTGTGTATGTTTGTTCAAAGTTATTAACGCTATTGCTAAAGTGTACTTGTAATTTTATGTATATGTGTGTGTGTGTGTGTGTGAATACTTGTGATAGTTTAATGCAGTTATTGAGGAAAAGCAAAGTGTTATTGTGTATTAACTTAGAATCGATTCTTGGGAATCCTCAAGATTCTTTCGATCTATTATATCGATCCTTGCTCGATTCAATAAGAAGATTCGATTTTTCGAAGGACGACGAACGTAAAATCTCTTTTATTTTTTTTTCTATGTGTGTGTGTGTGTGTGTGTGTTATAGACTAGTCGAGAATTTTTCAAGGACCATTGTCGATCGTTTAACCAACTCGATTCTAAAAAATATATGGATAGGTAGAAGGATTTTTCGATCATGCGTTTGTGTTTGTCTATGCGTGAGAATTTATAGAAACTATTATTTATAATTATTAGTTTATGCATTCTATTTCGAAAGGAAAGATTTAAATAGTATTAGTTACCATTTGAAAATAGTTAGGAATATTCTTTGAATTATTGTTAAATATTAATGGTAAAATAACTATTAGAATGTTTCACAAGATTATGTTGTAAAAAAATTAACAATAATTCGTTGAATATATGATTGTAAGATAAAAATGTTTGTACATGTGAGAATTTACAAATTATTATTTTTAATTATTGGTTTATGCATTCTATTTCGAAAGGAAAGATTTAAATAGTATTAGTTACCATTTGAAAATAGTTAAGAATATTTTCTGAACTATTGTTAAATATTAATGTTAAAATAACGATTAGAATGTGTCACAAGA
>NW_014569614.1:124321-127688 GCF_001313835.1 Polistes canadensis
GAAAGATTTGAATAGTATTAGTTACCATTTGAAAATAGTTAAGAATATTCTCTGAGTCATTGTTAAATATTAATGTCAAAATAACGATTAGTATGTGTAAAAAATCTTGTTGTAAAAGAATTAACAATAATTCGTTGAATACAATTATAAGATAAAAATGTTGTTAAAAGAAATGAATCCAAATATTGTCTCGCGTATTATTGTCAAAATTATATATAATCGGGAATCAAAAAATGTGATACAATATTAATTGGATAAAAATTTAATTGAGAAACAAAAAAGAAAAAAAAACAGGTAGAGAGTGGGGTGGAATTGATCGAAAGAAAAACGGTAAAATTTTTGTCGAAGGTTTGAAATTGCATAACGATTCCATCCTTTTTTTTTTCTTTTTTTTTTTTTGCGATAATATCGTAAACAGTTAGGATGAGATCACACGAGAGATCATGGCAAAAAAAGAAAAAGAAAAAAAGAAAGAAAGAAAGAAATAGAAGGAAGATGTCTCCCTTTCAAGGAAAGAACTTTCTTCGCATAGTTAAAACGATGACTATGAACAGTCTTTGAAGGTCAACACCGATCGCCTTTTACTGATCGTAAAGAGTCGTCTTTCCGGATGCAAATGGTTTCTTGTCGACATCCTCGTCGACGACGATTAGGTTTATTCCTTCAAGGATAAGATCAATGATATTACACGACTTTACAATATAAGAATAAAAAAAGAAAGAAAAAGAAAGAAAGAAAGAGGAGAAAAGTATTGACCAACAAAAATGATTTTTTTGATTCTTTTGATTCTTTCATTACTGTAAAAACAAAATTTAAACTAAAGTATAATAATTAATCAAATCGAATTATAAATCACGTCATTGCATTATAGCATGTATTTGATTTATTATAATTAATGAATTCGAAAGAATTTTTATAGAAATTAATTTTAAATTGAAAATGGTTTTAAATATTCTAACGCGTTATCGTTAATAGAATTAGGTTGATTACAAAAATGAAACAAAAATTGGAAAAGAAAGAGAAAGATCAAAATAATGATCAAAAATAAGAATACAATTTTTAATCGTATTTTTGTGTTCGTTTCTCTTTTTTTAGATGAAGTGAAATTTATATCTATACATAATTATATTATGTATATGTGTTTGTATGTAATGAGATATATCTATAGATAATTATAACGAGATCTATTTTTTTTTCTTTTTTCCTATAAAAGAATAAATAAATTTAATAAAAGAGTATTCGTTATATTCGAAATAATTGTTAATTAATTAAAGGAAATGTATAATATATAATTGTTAAATTATAAATTCAACGAAATGTATAATATTTCAATATAAAAACACATAGATATCATTGTCTACAAAAATCATGTTAAAAACTGAACCGTTGTTCTCAACGAAAGTTCTTTCATATTCTTTTATTGATTTTTGTTTTATATGACTTTCCTTATATGTTAGATATGCGTAACATAAATAATACTTGTAAGAAATAGATATTACCTCTTAAGGAAAGTCATGTAAACAACAATCAACAAAAGTGAATTTCACAGAGGACAACGAACCAGTCTAACGTTGGATTTCGAACAGAATGGTGGGTTGTAGATATGCTCCGTGCTTTTAAACAATAATTAAACATTTCCTTCGATTCATAACTGGTTTTTTAAGGTATGTCTAATACTCTTATACATTCTACATATATTTTATGATTGTTTTAATTAAACGTATATTTTTTTTTTTTTTATTAACATTCCTCTTGTAATAATTAATGTTTTAATATCGAAAATTTGTATTTAATATATTATCCGATCGAAATTGTTTAATATTCTAATTATATTAATTAGGTATGTGTCGTTTTTAAACAGTGAAGTTTTCTCTTTTTTTTTGTTTACTGCTGATATTTGATATTTTATATATATTTCTATTTTCTTCTATAAGAATTTTTATTCTCATTCTTCGTAATCGATGATATCTATTATAATTAATTATAATTTAATTATGATATATATATATATAAGTATTAATTATTGTTACAAAGTAAATATCGTTTATAATTTATTCTTACTTTTTTTGTTTCTTTATATACGTGTAATTTATTATTTTCTTTCTTTGTTCATTGATATCTAATTAGTCTGTTGAAAGAGAGAGAGAGAGAGAGAAATAGCAAAAGAAGTTACAAAAAAATGGCAATCCTTTTAATCAACTTTCTAATTTAACAATTTTTTATCTCTCCATTGTTCCTTTTGCATAATTTGATATTTTAAGAACATAAAGCAAGATTATTCTTTTAACAATTTATTTTCGATTAATTAATTTTATTTCACTTTGTGTCTCAACTAAATGTTTATAATAATAAAGAAAGAAATAGTATCTCGGGAACGAAATAAAACGTTGATCATTATCTCTTACAATTAGTCAATTTTTTTCTTTTAAATCCTTTTTTTCTTTTTATATTCCATGATATTTTTTTTATTTATAATTAATGAAAGTCAGACGAGAGAATGAAACAAAAAATACGACGGTAATCCTTTGACTAGTTGTGTTCGTTCGCATTGTTTAATAATTTCATTTCTTTCTTTTCATCGATGAGATATTTCCATAATAATAATAATAATAATAATAATAATAATAATAAAGAATAAACGAGTTATATAACAAAATGGTAATCTTTTTATTAAATTACTTTTTTGTTTATTCACGTGTTCCTTTTCATATGTGATATTAATATAATTAATAATAGCATAATCGTATCAAGTATATGGGGGGATATGGGGTATGAATTGAATATACGTAGTAACACGAATACTAATTTAATATGGAATTTCTTCTTATCTTTGTCCTTTCCCCTTATTTTTTTCTTCTTTCTCTTCTTTTCATATAAGCACGTGTGTGTGTACGTTTGTATATAAGTGTATGTGTTCTTGGTAAGAATAAACGAAGTTTGGAAAGTTAGCAATCGACTTTTGCTGCAGTGTTAGCCAGCTTGACCAACCGGACTTCCAAATCCAGAAGAACTGGATCTTAAAAGCGGAAAACGCAATCAATCCTCATACCAAACATTTACAATCCTTTCTTCTCTTTCTTCCTTTTCTTTTATTTTTTTTTATTTTTATTTACCCTTCTATATGTGTATATTTTTTTTTCTTTTCTTTTTTTTTTTTTATTTCATGTATGTATATATATATATATATTCAACCGGTAATGCAACACCGGATTTCTCTCGACTTTTTTCTGTTATTTGTGTTTACTTTTTTTTTTTTAAAATGATCGGAAAAACTTATTCGAGAATTAAACTCGATTCTCTTTTAACGACTCTCTTAATTAATTTTCACATAACTTTTTTATTATTATTATTATTATTATTATTATTA
>NW_014569614.1:128178-129440 GCF_001313835.1 Polistes canadensis
ACATATATATATATATATATATTTTATCGATAAATAAATGAATAGAAAATAAATAACAAGAGAAATAGAAGGAAAATAAATGGACGAAGTTTCTTGATTATTCGACTTGTTTAGTAAAAGAGTAAAGCCAAAAAGAGAAAAAAAGGAAAGAAAAAAAAAACAAACAAAGTGTAAGAAAAAGAGACGAGATGAGAGAAAGGGTGAGAAAGAGAAATAGAAGCAGGGAGAAGGAGGAAGAAGAAGAAGAAGAAGAAGGGTGGCGTTCGACCTTGTCTTTTTGCGTCTTCAACGAAAAAGTATAAGGGACAAAAGAGAATAAGAAGAAGAAGAAGAAGAAGAAAAAGAAGGGATGACGAAAAAGGTTTTCCCTTTGCCCTCCTGACTGAAGTTTCCATGGTTACGAGTGTTGACCTCCCCCAAAAAACGTTTTGCTTTTTCTTCTATAATATACTATACTATATACAAGTTATATATATATATAGCTATTAACTAGTATATAATATCCCTTTTTCTCCACCCCCGATGAGACCCTGTAGGAAGAAGAAGAAGAAGAAGAAAAAAGAAAAAGGGGGGGTTGGTTATGGTGGTGATAGTGGGTGGTGGTGGTGGAAGGGCTGGTGTTGCGCACGTGTCACTCAGTTTCACTTGTGAGTTTTATCGACACAATAACACCACCACCACCATCATCATCATCATCACTACTGGCATCGAAATACGAAAGTGTGTCAGTCGTGTGTAAGTGTTGAGTGTGTGTGTGTGTGTGTGTGCACAATGCCAGGGGTCAGGAGAAGAAATGGCACGCGTAGGCGGTTCTTGAATTGTCAGTTGCTGCTTTCAGGGCTGCCCACCATACAACCAGAACTTTTCCGTAAGCTACCGTATGAAAGTAAGAGAGAGAGAGAGAGAGAGAGAGAGAGAGAGAGAGAGATAAAATATATACGTTCGATTTCTCGATTTCAACTTAATATACAACACATTGATAACTGTATATATGTATATGTATATATTTATCTTCCTTTCAGTTAGGTTAACGGGAATATATTTGCATTTGCGAATGTTCAATCATCCGAGAATGATCTCAATATCGAATATTATATATTTATATATATATATATGTGTGTGTGTGTGTGGATTTTATATGCCATATTTTTGTAGTATTTTCGTTTGACAATTTGTACGTAGAAATTTTAGTATTTATTTCGTCGTTCCCAATTTATTCGATTTTATTATTTATTTCTTTTTTTTTTTTTTTTTTTTTTTTT
>NW_014569614.1:129765-132793 GCF_001313835.1 Polistes canadensis
AACACAAATGTATATGAAAACGTAATAGTAAAACGAAATAAACCTACCCTTATACGTTTTCTCGTTTCCATACACTCGTATAACATTCCTAATGGTCCAAGAATTTTCGGCATTTTCGTTAAAACATCGGAAACTTCTTTTCTGCCACATCCTCTAGTTTTTCCTTTTTCCGAATCATCCTCCGCCGATCCTGTTAACACACAAGTATACATATCTATCTTACATACCAGATTAATACTGATTATTAATTATTATCGCGTGTAACACATTGAAATCAGGTTCCTCGATATCGTTTTCTTAGAATCTTGAAAAAAAAAAAAAAATAAAATAAAAGGTTGTTTTATTTTCAAATAAGATACTAATGCATTGATCGGAATTTGTTAATGCATTTAACGAGAAAGAGAACAGGGTGAATGTGGGAAGAAGAGGAAAGGGATGGAGAAAGGGGTGATGGGGAAGGGGGGGAAGAGGGGGAAGAGGGGGTGGGAGGTAAGAAATTTCTTATTGTAGCAATCGGCGATCGCGTTGACACCTAATTACGTGACGTTAACGATAGTTATACGACTATACCGATAAGATAAGTAATTACACGACGTGTAGTCATAAATAAAACGAGTATTGCTATGAGCTGTGTGCAATTTTTACAATGTTAAAGTGTGTGTGCGCGTTTACACACAAAGGATAAATATACGAACGTGTAATCGTCTTTATCCACATGATCGTCGTTTTCTCATCTAATTATTGCGAAAAAAAATTATTATTAAATGATTATTTTTCTTCTTTTCATTTACTTTTTGACTTTTAATTTTATCAGAAAACATACTCGCAAAAAACATTAGTAATGTGTATGTGTGTGTGTGTTTGTGTGGCCTGTGTTTTTTCTCTTTCTTTTCTTGTTTCTCATTTGTATCAATTTTATTAATTTTTTTATATTAATGGGAGGAATATATTTATTTTAATGATATTTGATGATAGTTTATAAGTTTGACTCGTTTTACAAATTCTCTCTTTTTTTTTTTTCCTTCTTCTTTCTATATTTTATCTATACGTAAATGAATGTATTATACGATATGACACTAGTCTTGTTATATTTCTGAACAGCTTATTATAATATTTTTAATTGGAACAATTTGTGTATTAGAAATATGTTATTTTAATATACGCTAATAAGGTTGGATTGAAAAGTTTTGAGCCTTGACGAGGAGAATAGAAAACAATTCGATCGTTCGAAAAGTAATTTTCGTTATTTCTTTTTTTTCTGGGGTGGTGGGTGGAGGTTTAAAAATTAAAAAACCATAAATATCATTAGACACGTTAACATCAAACAATTTCGATCTCGTTTAGAATCTTCTTGAGTTTTGACGGTTTTTTTTGTGAATAAATCGAATTTGTTCATCTAATTTGATAATTATTAATCGTCGAAAACATTTCGGATTATTTAATACGAACAAAAATTGCGATAGAGAAAGAGGAAAAAGAAGAAAAAGAAAGTAAATACGAAATTACTTTGAAAAAGCCACTTAAAATAATATTACGGTCTTTAATTTAAGTATAGTACACGTAATATATAGTTATATACAGATTTCATTTATTTACTTATTATACATATTTCTAATATATAAAATAATAATCGGGGATCGTCGGTTTGATTCTCGAATAACGATCTTATCGAATAGAAGCATCGATTTCTTCCGATCGCATGTTTTACTCCATTCTTCCCGTTTTTATCATAAAATTACGACACCGAGACGTCGATATTATCGACCAGTCTACCGTAACAAACTTGCATTCATTTTTCTTCTACTTCTACTTCTACTTCTTTTTGTTTTTCTTTTTCTTTTTGTTTAATGTTTTTTAATACTTTTTACGAGAGAATCTTATTATTGTAGAAACGGGGACGGATGGGGGTTTATAAATAAATAAACGTTAATTTTATTTAATTAAATTCGATTGATAAAATTTTTCTAATTAGCAAAACGGAAACAATTTTTCTAATCGATTATTCGTTCCTTTTTCTTTTTTTTTTTTCTACAAAAAATAAATAACATCGTAAGTGACATTATTCGAATGATTAAATCATATTATATATATATAAAAACATTTGGATTTCTAATTGATCAGTGGTATAAATGGCGATTGATTTTCGCGCCACCAAAATTGATTGGTCGATACTCGAAGGGATTAAACTTTGTGGCGGTAAATTTCAAAATCTCTAAACCAATTCCATCTATCATCATAATTTTTGTTTCTTTTTAAATACAAAACACACACGCATATAAATACCATAATGATTTTCTCTCTCTATTTGAATCATAAAATATTTTAAAAAAAAAAATAAAATTAAATAGGACAATGAAGAAAAGAAAAGTTATTTAATTTTTTTTCGAAAATATTCCATCGATAAATATAAAAACTTAACATACATAACTTGGAAAACGAGATACGTATAGAGAAGATTTTATTCGATCCGAACATTACTATACTAAAAATATATCCTATATAGAAGAGGAGGGGGGAGGTTGAGGAGGAGGGGGTTTATGGGAAAATATCGATGAAACTAACATAAGTGCAGCGGCCCTGGGGTTTTGCGGCGCGGAAAGAGGAACGTTGCAAAGTTACGTAAAGGTTCTCTCCTCGTCGGTGAGCTGGTCGGTCTACGGCTGCACATCGCACACGAGTGCACTTATTTTCTCCCTCTACCACCCCCCTTTCCTTCCTTTCCCTTCCCTTCCCTTCCCATACTCCTCCTGTTACTCTCTTCCTTTCTCCACCACCTCCTACCTCCTCCTCTTCTTCTTCTTGCATTCTCCACTCTTTCACTACTCTTCCCATCTCGTCTCTCTCTCTCTCTCTCTCTCTCTCTCTTTTTTTTTCTTTTTTTCTTTCTCTCATTTCCACTAACGTGTAGGTGTGCGACACATGCGTCCGATTTTCTGCGTTATTTACGTGCAAGAGTGAGAAAGAGGACTAATTCCAATTGGCTTTCTCCGATAACTTTCATCCACCTTAAGACACGTAAAAAAAAAAA
>NW_014569614.1:133908-137856 GCF_001313835.1 Polistes canadensis
TTTTCTTGTTTCATAAATATAATAAATATATATTCTTGTGTTCGTAATCTCTATGGAATAATAACGAAGGGATTCTATTAAGATGGTAGAAATATTAATAAGGATGTTTATCGAATGTTTAGAATTCGAATTGTATATTGAAATATTCTTTGAAAAAAAAAAAATGAAAAAAAAAAATAGAAATAGAAATTATTTAAGCGAGAATCTTAAATAGGCGGCTCTAAAGATAAAAACTATACAATTCAATTTAAATTCAATTCAATTAAATCGAGAATCTCGAAGAGTGAATTTTAAATTATATTCGTATTCTAGAGAGAGTAAAAAAAGAAAAACAAATAAAAAAAAGAAAGAAAGAAAGAAAATGCGAGGGGAAAGAGAAAAAAAATCGATAGAATGAAAAAAAACGTGAATAGGAGTCGTTAAAAAAAAAAAAAGAAAAAAATGGGATATGTTTTCGTCGTGAAAAGAAAATGAATTATTCGAATTATTTTTCATCCCACTCCCCCGCCCCACCCTCCCGATCTTCCTCAATTCCCACTCCCCCCCCCCCTTTCTTACCCCACTCTCCCTTTTTTTTTTTATCTCTCTCACCTCTTCCCTAATTTTTCTGTACTTTTTTGTATATTTGTATTTTTGTTTCTCATCTTTCTCATTGAATCATCATCATCGTACTTCTTTTCTGTAAAAAGAAAAGAAGAAAAAAAAAAAAAGKGGAAAAAAAAAGAATGCACCCGCCCGCATTCACTCGAAAGTCATTCTCGTCGTTGTATGCGTTTTTTACGGTGATTCAATGCAACGTATAAAAGCCAAAGTCAGTTGGAATATTTACTTCAGGTAGGAAAAGGGCAGTCGTATCTCTATGTGTGTGTGTGTGTGTGGTTGTGTGTGTGTGTGTGTGTTTGTGTTTACGATAACCGTGTGCATTTCCAGCCTCACTTCTCTCTCTCTATCTTTATCTCATTCTAAGTTTCTCTCTTGCATCTGTTGCACCTCTTGCATCTCTTGCACCTCCTCCTCCTCCTCCCCCTCCTCCTCTTCCTCCTCCCTTTTTCTTCCTGGTGTTCGCGATAGAGAGTGAGTCAGTCTTCTCTCTATCTGGCTAGAGTATAAGCAAGCAAGTTTAGAAATGTTGCTTTCGAGAAGATGAACGAAAAGAAAGAAAGAGAAAAAGAAAAACAAAGAGAGAGAAAGAGAGAAAGAGAAAGAGAGAGAGAGAGAGAGAGAAGAGTAAGTAGTAATCCAACTTTCGGACTTTTTTCTTTTACTTTCCTCCGAGATCCTTCGGAGGTTTTCTTTCGCGAACTTGTAACGCTTTGTACCACCAAAGAAGAGTAAGAAGAGTAAGAAGAGAAAGAGAGGGAGAGAGAGAGAGAGAGAGAGAGAGAGAAGATAACGAGAGAACGTGTTCACGTGCGTGAACCACGGAGAGAACCGTTAGGATCGCGACTGCTGAGAATAAGAGAGAATAAGAGAGTAAGAGAGAGAGAGAGAGAGGAGAGAAAGAGAGGAGAGAGAGAGAGAGAGGAGAGAAAGAGAGGAGAGAGAGAGAGAGAGAGAGAGAGAGTTGGTATGGTGGAGGCCACGCAGAACGGTCGCTCTATCTTCTCAACCTTCTCAACCTTCTCATTCTTATCCACCTCCTACTCACAATCAATGATTTTCTTCCTCTCTCTCTCTCTCTCTTTCTCTTTATTTTACTTTTCTTTCTTTATTTATTTATTTAAAATAATCTTGTTTTTCTTTTTTTTTTTTTTAATTTTTATTCGTTCGTTTTTTCATGTATTTCATTTTATAAATGAAATCTCGACTTTTATATTATATTTCGCGAGGATATTTGGGTTTTTTTTTATTTTTAATTAGTGTTATTATTGTTATTGGTATTCGTGATATAAATTTAATTAAAATAATTTTGTAAAAGAGAAAATTCGATTTAATTATTATTCAAACAGGTATTCAATTTATCCACATCGATCGATATATTTAATTATTTTTTCTTTGTTATTATTATTATTATCTTTAATTATCACGTGATTTTGTTGAAATACATTGCAAAAACAAGAAATCATATTTCTAATCATATTTATAAAATGGAATGTGGATTATTCTCGATTATTATCGTTTTTTTCTTCATTATTTTTCTCTAGTCATTATCATTATCTTCAACATTGAAGTGATTAGTATCAAATAAAAGAGGATTATATACAATATGTTAGAAAAATAGATCTAGACAATGAAATAAAATAGAAATCATTTTTCCAACAATGTGATTAACAATCATTCGCAAATCTTATTGTTATCTTTCCGTTCATTGTCATAAACATCATGAGATTCTCTTCTAAAAAAAAAAAAACCTGATTCAAGCATAAAATCTTATCATCGAAACTTCTTTTTTCATTCTCTCTTTCTCTCCCTCTTGTTTTTTTTTTTTTTCAATTCATTATCATTGTCATCATTATTATTAATAAGATTTATCATAGATACGAATAAATAACAAATTAATATTCGAGATAATTTCTAACTCAAAAGAATATTTATGGGAAAGTATAAAAAAAAAAACTTTTCCTCTTTCTCTCTCTTTCTCTTGATCACCGTAGTTATCATATAACCATCGAAAAAAAAAAATTAAAAACACATGATCACGATGATCACGACGATGATGATGATAATCATCATCGTCATCATCATCATCATCATCATCATTGGGTGGGTACGCAGGTGGGTACGACGGCCCCTGGAGAATGTTCTCGCAGGTGGAGCACCACCACCTTCATCCTATCTTTGCGTGAACATCGTGCACGAACGAAATATCGCAGCAACAACAGCAGCAGCAGCAACAGCAACCAATAGAAAGAGAAAGACAGACAAACAAATCTGCCAGAGACAGAGTATATAAAAGAAAGAGAAAGAGAGAGAGAGAGAATAAATGAGAGAAAAAACCATTTGTCTAAAATCAGAAAGAGAAAGATACACACACGGGACACAAATAATAGTAGAAAATAAATTATATAAAAGGGATAAACAAAAATCAAAAAGAGGAGTGGGGGAAAGGAGTGGGGGGGGGGAGAATTAAATAAAAAGAAAAAGTTAAGAAACTATATGGAAAAAGAGAAAATAAGAAATAAAAATCTCTAGCGGGGGAAATAGAAGAACATTGTGTGTACTTGCAGATGATCCCCAGGTTGAGTCGCGCTGGGTTCAACGTCCTGCCGGGCAGCGCACCCGAGGCAGCCAGTCGAGCAGCCACCAGACCTCTACACACATACATTTGCACATAACACACGCGCGTTTGCACAACCAATACATTCATGTATATATATATATAAAAGTATATATGCATATACGACACGTCTATACTATATATGTTCGATTATATATATAAAATATATTATATATATGTATATATATATATATGTATGTGTATGTGTAAACGTAGAACATGTTCAACACACCCTCTTTAAGTTACATAGATTAGTATAGGTGTATATGTAAGTAATATGGATGTATATGTTACGTGTAGGGAACATCAGCTTCGTTGGCGAGTCTCGTAGGTACTGTTACTTTTCCGCGACCAGGCCCTTTGCCCTCCCTCCCTCCCTCCCTCTCTCCCTTTTTCTCTCTCTCTTTATTTCTTATTATTTCTCTTTCTATTTAGTGTAGTACATTCGCAGTAATCGCTCTTACGTGAAAATATTACGGTATTCTAGGTTGTTATTTGTATACTTAACTGTCATCATTTTCTTTTTTTACTATATATCTTCAAAAGAGAGAAAGAGAGAGAGAGAGAGAGAGAGAGAGATAGAGGGAGTGAGAGAAATAAAAGATAAGAAAAAGATAGGAAATGTTGTCTTCAAAAATGCGATCAACCTACCGAAGTTGTTTTCTGTTCTTATTATTAATAATCTACATTGTTTTTCTTCGGTGTATATTATTGAAAATAATTATTTTATA
>NW_014569614.1:137871-152546 GCF_001313835.1 Polistes canadensis
ATATAATTAATAAGAGAACAAATAAATAAATAAAAGGTTTTGTAATCTTGACGAATAGGTAAAAAAAAGAAACTAAAACTAGATTCAGGAAGAAAAGGAAAAGAAGATCACTTTTACTGTTACCTCGTACTAAAATGCTATATATAAGAAAAATATAAAAACAAGTTGATAGAGACCCCATTTCTATCACTTTTCCTATCTCTATAAATGTAACTAACTAAATACAAACGTACACACACACACACACATATATATATATATATATATATATATACGGAAGAGTAAGAAAAATGTGAGGAATAAATAGAGAAAAATAAGAAAAAGAAAAAGAAAAGGAAGGAGAGCAAAGTAAAATAACAGAAAGATAATGTATCGAAGTGGAAGAGAAAACGAGGAGAAGGAGGAGGAGGAGGAGGAGGAGGGGTGGATGGGTGAGTGAAAGGGGGATGAAAAAAAAGTTTTAGCGATTCGACGTGCTCGATAGTAGTACAGTCATCTGTTACAGAAAGTTGTCGTTGTCGTTGTCGTTGTCATCGTCGTCGTAGTCGTTGGGATAGGTCGAGTAGTATACTGAAAGAGTAAGAGAGAGAAAGAGGGTGAAGAGGAGGGTGGGAGGGTAAGAGGTGAAGGCTTGTGAAGAGGTGAGGGCGAGGGGGAGGTACGCTCGGCCACGAATGGCCGAGGAATTGGATCGTCCGGTCTACCGGGTGTCCCTTATTTTTCCCTTCTTCTAATTTTATAACTAATTCTAAATTTCTAATTATAATTATAATTTTATTTCATACTTATTTGGATTTTGTCAGAAAAGATTTTCTCGACATTTTTTTCCTTTCGAATTCAATCAAGTTTACATATTACAAATTACAATATTGCACATTATCCCGAATGATTTTTTAATTTATTTTTTGTTCAGATTATTTCAGTTTCTTAATCATCGTCTTTAACATGTATGTATTCATTTTATATATCGTACAATATTTTTTTTTAATTTTTTATTTTTTATTTTAATTACATTATATATATATATATATATGTATATGTAAAATAACGAAATATTATTATGCATATTAAAAATTGATAAAAATAAAAGAAAAAAAGGAAGAAACATTAATACAATTTCCTCTTTCTCTATATCACTAACCGTATATATGCATATATGCAGTTGTTTGTTTTCTTGATATCGGGGTAATAAGAAGAAAGAAAGAAAGAAAGAAAATAAAAAGGGTAGGAAAAATATAGTAGTTGTCAAGCAGAGAGAGAAAATGAAAATTTCTAGCACGACGTATGATAAACGTTAGATTCCGTTATTCGAAATAGAGTAAGAGAGAGAAAGAGAAAAAGAGAAAGAGAACATTTCCATCTTCACGTGTATATTTTGCGTATACACGTATTTATATACACGCGTATATGTATCCTTTGTGTAAATAGATTTATATATAAATATATATATATTACACCCGTATAATACATATGCGTGTATTTGCATGAGTAAATTGTATTATTCGTTGTTAGGTTCGCTAAGAATTCCTACCAAGAGATTTTCTGTTTAAAGCGTGAAGGATTTAACTCGTTCGTTCATTTTCATTTGAACATCGTTATCTTCGTCGTTGTCATCGTCGTCGTTGTCATCGTCGTCGGTGTTGTCGTCGTCGTCGTCGTCGTCGTCGTAGTGACGTGTTTCAAGAATCGTCGCGACGACGTAAAAGCAAAAGTATGTCACGTTGCGTCAGGTCAGGAAGATATCTCTCTGGTTGAGACCAGACCTCTCTCCTATATATGTACTACGAAACTAAAAAGAAGAATCAGAAGAAGAAGAAGAAGAAGAAGAAGAAGAGGAAAAAGAAGAAGAAGAAGAAGAAGAAGAAGAAGAAGAAGAAGAGGAAAAAGAAGAAGAAGAAGAAGAAGAAGAAGAAGAAGAAGAAGAGGAGGAGGATAGAGGGTGGAGGGAAGTAGAAGGGGGAGGTGGAGGATGAGGTAGTGGTATAGGTAAAGGGGTGGTATCCAAGGGAGCAGGGGGTATGAGGAAGAGGGGGAGGAATTGCGCTTACTCGGCTCGAGTTTCGCTCTGAAGATTATCAGGAATTCAAAGAATGGAAACATTCTCTCCGTTAAATTAAGTTTCGTAGATCCCATCGATCGATCGATCGATCAATCAATCAATCGATCGAATTTATCTCACTTTTCATTTTTATTCGTTTCATCTAATCTCTCAATCAGGTTCTTTACATGCATCACGAATAGATTTAAGTATGAACTTGAATATATATTATAAACACTTGTGATTGTAAGTAAATATGTTTTATAAGAAAATGAGATTTAACGAAAAGGAAAGGAAGGAAGAAAGAGAAAAGAAAAAAAAACGTGACATGCAATGTCGTAAAGATGATGTAACTAATCGTAAATGAAAAAAAAAAAACATTTCGTCGTCGAATTTGGCTCTTTGAAAAAGTCGAAGTTGTGTGTGTGTGTGTGTGTCTGTATTTTTTTTTTCTTTTGGAAGAATTTTTGTTTTGTTTCGTCGAAGTGTTTAAAAGTTTGAATTAACGATTCGATTATAATGGCGCGTGGCACAAAATTTTCGGTCTAGAAGAAGACGAGCAGTGCGAGGCGTGGAGGAGGCTTCGGGTTCGGAGTCCGAGGTCGACGCCCGGGCGCAACAAGTGCTGCACTACGTTAGTATATATATATATATATATACATATACATATATATACATATATACTTGTTCGAGTCGGAGAGGCACCCCACCTCGTTTGCAACTCGCACACTTGCAAAAGCTCCCTTTCCCTCCCCCCACCCTTCTCCCTCTCTTTCTTTCTCTCACCCCTTTTGTGAGAGAAACCGACTTCTCGTTCTCTCTTACTCGCTCACTCGCTTAATCATTCTTTCACTGACTCACTCACTCACTCACTCACTCACTCACATACTCTCTTGTACTATCTCACTCTAGTATTCTCTTTTTCTCTATTATTTACTCCCTTAGTCCCTGTTTTTCTCTCTTTCTCTAACTCTTTCTGTTCTTCCCTCGTGTTCACCCATCTCTGTTGCTTACTTGCACTCGAGAGAACATCGTAGTGTATATGTATGTGTGTGTGAGTTAGAGAGAGAAAGAGATAAGAGGAGTGGAGTGTCAGCGACGTGCGCGTGCCTCCACCACCACCACCACCACCACCACCACCACCACCACCACTATCTCACCACCATTACTACTTACACACCACCGTCCTCCGTAAATATAAAACTGCACTGGGTCAGGGATCCGTGATTTATCGGCTGCCTCGTGTAATTGGCTGCCGGCCAATAGATATATACCCCCGTGGTTAGAAGAGTAAGACGAAAAGGGGAGGACGAAGAGGGATGAAGAGAACGGGAATAGAGAATGGGAGAGAGAGAGGGGGAGGGATAGAGGGAGAATAAAGCGTTTAGACGTATTTTCTTGCTGTTTCATTCGACTATATCCCCGTATAATAAACGTCTCATCGAACTTCTTCTTTTCTATTCTTCGAATCTTTTCATTTTTTCTTATTCCATTTCGAATCAATCAATCAACTTTTAACGATGCAATTTTTTCTTTTTTTTTTTTTTTAAGCGGTAGTTTTTTGAAAAGAGAAAATAAATAACAACGACAAGTAACTAATTTCGAAGGAAAAGTTTTTCTATTACATCAACATATGTGTCATTTGTAATAATGAAACTATTATAATAACTTATTTAAATGTTCGTGAGATTTAAACGAATAATAAATAAAATATATATATATATATATATATATATATTGTAATAATCGATATAGTAATCGATAGAAATGATCCTAAATAAACAAAAACATTCCCTTAAGCTTTTCTCGAGTATATTTCTGCATTAAGATTTATTATACTTATCTTCTTGGTTCATGTGCTTTTTACTCGATATCTTTCTTCAGAGTTGCGATCTACTTCGTGAAAGAGTGCGTGAGTTAAAGATACAAGTGGGGGGGGGGAATAAAAAGGATAGAGAAGATGCAGTTTTATTATTATTATTATTATTTTTTTTTTCTTTTCTTTTTCTTAAAAGAGAAACAATGAAAAAGCCGTGACTTCTAACGAGTTGACGCACTTTCGCGGAGGTCAAATTCCATGCAACTACTGTAATGATATATACGCGGAGATCGTCAAGGCAGACTGTTCAGAACCTTCGACAGTGTATTATATTTGTGTGTGTGTGTGTGTTAGTATCGTAAATAATGTGTGCCACGCTATCGTTTTAATCATGGTGAAAATAGTATTCAAATACGTAATATAAGAAAGTAGTTTGATTATTTGAAAATAATATTTTTTTGTCATTACCCTATCAAAAATAATTTAAAATTCGTACATTTTGGGGGAGAGGGGAACTGGTGGAATTTAGATTTCAAAAAATTCTCAAATTATATTTCATATATCATATCATTGATAATCTTTTAGCGATACTTCTCTTTTAATCATTGATTAATAATTTTCTTATTTCAATTAAATTCGATCTTCGCGATGTTATTAGTCCAATTGATTTTCTTACACGTGTATGAATTTTATATGAAAATATAGAAAAAGATGGGAAAATGAATTCGATCGCATCGGCAATTATTAAATGGCGTTTAAAACAGAGAATGTCCATGGCGTACCTATCATCAATGTGTGTTCGATTTAAAAACTTGGCGAGCACGTGCCGCGTTGAAATTCGATATCGCCTTCCGAGTTTGTCATGAATGAAGCTACCGAGAATGTGAGAGAGAAAGACAGACAGAGAATAAGTGAAAGAAAGAGAGGAGGATAGATGGATAAATGGAGAGAGAGATAGAAAGAGAATGAGTTGGCGCCATCTGTCGTGATTTCGTGAATTATTCGTACTATCGATATTGAAGGCAACTTTCATTATCATCATCGTGTAATTCATTGGTAATAATCACGTATAGAAAGAGAGGGAAAGAAAAGAGATAGAAAAATGTTTGTCGGGTTAGGTTAGATTGATAGAGGAATGACAGAAAATGACATGACACGAGAATAATACAGATGAGAAACTAACCTTGGTTAGAGATTAATCGTTGCTTGTTATATTCCTTTGCTTTGGCGACATCATCACTTCCTGTCTGAAACGTTAACAATAAAAACCAAGAAAGGAAAAGGTGGGAGAATAATCTTCTCGCAAATATTCCATTTCGTCATAAACGACGACGACGACGATGATGACGACTAAATAATACTCGGAACGTACTTGGGATTTTTTGACACGATTCAAATTCTTCATACGACTTTCGTACATTGACACATTATCGTAAAGAGGCGCGGACGTAGAAGGTAAACGTATTTTCTTCGAATAAATAGCTTTAATGGGATCAAATTTGTCGCTAGTAATATCGATACTTTCGTCGGACGTCGTGCTGCTATCGTCGTCCGCCATCTTGCCAACTACTCTTGTATCGTCTGCTAGAATTATTACCGTTGGTTCCTACGAGTCAATGTTATGGCGCGAAATACGAATTTTGTCCTGTTCATTCAAACTATTATATTAATATATTTCCTGTCGTATTCAAAGTACGCATGCATATAACGTTTGATAGTATCAACGTATACGTGCATCTCGTAATAATTAATCGCGTGAGAAAAATGAGAATATTGACCGGATTAATACGGAAGTATGAAAAAAAATCTAGAAAAAAAGAAAAAAACTATCTAAACTATATCCATTCGGAAATGATCCGCGAATCTTAATAACCTTTCTCTTCCTTTCTCTCTCTCTCTCTCTTCTCATCATCCATTGTTTTCGGTAGAATGCGTTCGAGTCGATTTCGCCGGATGACGATGAGTAAATAAATAAAGTAATATATAAGCATATATACACACACTGTGGGATCAAACACTTCCATTCGAATTTGACCGGAGGCTTCTGGATAGCTCAAAGGTTAATTCAAACGCTGGGAAAGTGGAAGACCCTGGTTGGTTCTCTAGTCAATCTAACGGTTTCAATTTTTTCAACGTATCCTACAATACAACATATACTATTAAATTATGTATTTCTTGTCACGTCCGATAAAAGAAACGGATAGGATTTATAAAACGGTGGGCAATGGGGAAAGGGGTATAGACTAAGGGAACGGCAAACTCGATAGGTGAGTGGGGGTGGGTGGGGAAATTGTAAAGGAGAGGCGGGAAAAGGATGTTAACCTCATCGCAGAACGCGACTAGAAACTTTCTTTCGCGGGTAGGCTAGGAAAGAATTACGTAAAACCATGAACGTTCGTCCCGCACCGTCTTAGTTGAAGCTCCATAGAAATGCGTCGAGGGAGAGGCAAGTGAGTAGTAGTAAGTAAATAGCCAAGCAACCAGCCAGCCCCAGGAGGAGTGGAGGTTACGCGCGCACAGGAAGTGAAACAACAACCTGCGAGAGACAGAAAGAAAGTTTTCACTCGGATAATGTGTTTTCACTTTCATGGAAATGCCAGAGAACTCTAACTTGCGCGAGAGTTACCTCTTCCCCCTTTCCCCTTTATAAAATTCTCAACCCCCCACCCCACCTTAGCCCTGCCCCCTCCCCCTCCCGCCCCTTACCGCTGCATCTTTAACTTCACTATTCTTGTATCGTCGCTGTTGAGTCGTACGTGAGATTTCAATTGGAAGAAGTTCAACCAATGATCGTCAACTTTCATTAAAAGCCGCCGATTCGAAGATAGTCTTCCTGAAAGATTTTTCAAACTTAATTGAATTAAATTGTTGTTTATTGGAATAATTATGTATAATGTGCATACATTCGTAGATTTATATCTTGGTAACATCGTCATGTGTTCGGTGAACGACTCCGAGAATCTATGATTCCATGCGAAACGAAACTTCTATGAGTCGAGAGAAAGTATTTAGTTGCTTAGCTACTTAGTTGCTGGCTTGCTTGCTTGCTTACTTGCTTAGTTATTTACTTATTTACTCGTTCTCGTAATTACACGTAGAGACCGACGATAAGACTGTTCCCTTAATTGGTATCGCACAATCAATGCTTCTCTCAAAACTTTCTTCTTTCATCAAGTCGTTCCTCGTGCCTTCGGGGTACACAGTTTTAGATTGGATTATCAAAGAGAAAGTAGATCGATTTGTTGATTCTTTTTCATTTTATTTAATTTAATCTTACGAGTTTGATCTTAGCTCTTCTTGTTTTATTTTATATTCGATGTGAGAAATATTTCTATGGGAGTTTTAAAAATTTATATTCAGGATATAAATATATATATATATATATATATATATATATATGCTTTTACACATTATCATTTATATCTTTCGCGTTATTTATGTAGAATTTAATTTGAACATTATAATTAAGATAGAGAATTGTTGGATTTACAGGTGAAGTAATACGAGTAGAAAGGAATATTTGCCGTTCCTACGGAGTGGCAAAAGGAAGAAAAAGGGACGAAGAAAGGTGGGCGACGTATCGAGGGTGGTTTTGGATGATAGAAGGCGCGGGGGTGGCTAAAGAGGCCCCGCCGCAGCGTACGGGTCCCGATGCCGGTCCCCGTATCGCAAACCCTCACGCTAACCTCCACCCTAGTACCCAAGGAGGAGTCAAACATGCCCTTCATAGACGACGAATTACTTTGGTGCCCTGATAATGATGGAAAGATGGTCGATTTAACTCAATGCCTTCAGGTAAAATTATTTTATTTATTTTCTAATTAATTCTAATTAATAATACACCGTCATTAATTTATTTGTTTATTTAATTTCTTCGTTCGGATAACCAAGTGTCTTAAATATCAATATTAAAGTGAATGTATTTGTTAAATATAATTAATTGTTTTGAATTTTTCCACGTAAAATATTTGAAAGTAAATATAGTTGATAAATCAGCCACAGAGAGCAGCACCTAACGAATAGTATTTTGTTACTAGGAGAGTAGTACTGGTCAGTCGGTTGAGTTTTCTGCAATGGAATTAAGCGCGCTTGTTGGAACACCTGCTGCACCTAATGTACCAACGGAAGAAGGTGAAGGTATGTCCAATGTAACTGGGGAAGAACCCTTCGATACCTTAGACACTTTTCTTCGAGAACTTCAAGCGGATTTGGCCGAGGCCAGTCAACCAAGTTCTACCACGACACCTCTTACGAATTCCTGCAGGCGGCAAAGGTACAACATCGCAGCAGCGAATCCTTTATTAGCGGGTAAGTAAATTTATTTCAAATTTTCGTTTATAAGATGTATTTTAAAAATCATTTTATACGACGATTTTAATATAACTTGTCTTTTTGTCGTTTAGAAAAATTGGCCGCACCATCTTCCCAAGCATCTCCAACCACAATCCCGTATGCAACGAGGGCGGAGATTAAAACGGAAAATATTCAACACGAGACGAGCAAAGGTAGGAAAATAATCTAATTCATTTCATTCTTTTAGATTTCTCTAATGAATCGATGATCTATTACAGTTGCGCATTATCTTCATTTAATATGTCATTTAATTTCATAATTTTCGCGCCAATATTACAAACGCCATTTAATCCTGATGATAATGTCGGTATTCTATCGTCGGTAATACAGTAACGTCGGTAAAACAGTAACGTCGATAACATTGTATCTTCTCGTGGTAATATCGACGAATGATAAAACAGATTTACCATAGGAGAAAAACACACACTTTCGATAAACAACTGTAATTAATCAGTTACCGACTGACATGTCGTAAAACAAGTAGAAATGAAGTAATCTCGTTTGAAGAGAGTTGTGTTAACGCAATGTACTCTGTAATACTTACTCGTAGGCATACTCTTACACACACACAAACAAACACAGAAACGAAGATGTAGAATTCAAGACTCGTCGACCCTCCGCGTTCCGAAAGGGAAACCGGCCAAGGCCCCGTGAATCGCGAGCAGACATCCGCGTTAGCAATAATTGCGACTCGTCGTCATTCGTGTTGTAAAAAAAGAAGCGCTTGTGAGAGTAGTACGCGGGTGCGCGCGCGCGCACGCTCGCGCAAGCTTACGCATTTATTCCTCACATGGGCGCAATACGAGAACACGGTCGAACGTGTGCTGGCCCAATTCTTCTAATTTACAGCCGTGTCGTAACGTCGTACGTTTCGTACACACACACACTCACACACACACACACTCGGAAACACATATAACATTTAGCGACTACTTCGTTTTGTACGAATACAGTGGGACTTAAAAGGCTAATACTATGTTATATTTATTTATTCGAGAAGATTTTATATAGTTGAATTCTTGCGAAAATTTTCTTCATATTTTTCTCGGGAATATTTTGTTGTTTTTTTTTTTTTTTTTTTTCATTAACTTTTCTCTATATCTCCTATTAGAAGATTTTAATCGGCTTATTTTCGTCGTATTTCATTCTCATTCTAATTAGGCTCGAATCGTTACTCGCGCGATTACTCGACGGTTCATACTGAAATAAAAATAATTGGCCGTCGTTAGAAGACGAATAATCGCGGAATAGGAGCTCATCATTGTTCTTTTCACATTTTTAGAAAGCGGTTGGAAAGTGAGAAACATACTTTCTAACGAAACTCTATCGAGGAATATCGTTACAGACGTAAAGGCGCCTGTTAACTTGCCTGCCTAAGCATCCTTGCTGCACGTGAACGCATTTTCGGGATAATACACACAGATAAATTATTATCGACTCTCTCGCGTACTTTTCTTATCCTAAACTCTCGTTTATCTATTTTTTCTTTTATTATTTCTCGGTCTGATTATAAAAAAAAAAAAAAGAATTCAAATGAAGTATTTGGAATATTATTTCGTTTTTTTTTTCAATTTATTCTTAAGTATTATTCTAAACGTATTTCACACATCAATATCATATCCTTCAAATTTATTCGAATTAATATTAAAAAGATGGAAGAACAAAATGAATATTCAAATACTGATGATATCAATAATACGATAAATACAATTATCTATGTATCGTATACAGAAAAAAAAAAAAAAATAGATTCTCTAATAGTTTTAAAGAGTGAAATAATTAAAACAACGAATATAATTATTCTTTAATACATATTTCTTTCGCGTACAAAAATTCGTAATACGATTTTAATTATAGACATAATAGTTACAATAATTGACGAGTTGTGTGTATGTGTGTGTGCGTATCCCTGCATTAGATTAAATAAAATATCGAAAAGATTTATCGTAATATATCATTCTCAAAAAGCACACATATATATATATATTAATTTATCGATGATTTATTGACGAGATATTACGAACAATTACTGTTCTTATTTTTTCTTAAACACTTGGCATGATGCCGTTATCATCACTTTCCCCGAATGCATTTCACGCGTGTCGAACGAGAGATGATGTTCATTTTCCCCACCTCTCTCTCTCTCTCTCTCTTTCTATTTCATTAATTTCATTCTTTCATTTTCAAACGTTCGCGTGTCTTAAATAAAAACATATAAACGAATTCATTTCTCACGTACTACTTTACTTATACTCGTATATATTATATATATATTCTTACAACCGCATTCCAACGTATGACGTTATATTATATCCTCCTCGAGTATGGAAGAAAACGATAGGATGACGTAGAAAAACGAAAAGAAGAAGAAGAAGAAAGGAGAAAAAAGGTGGCGTGGCAGAATGGGGGGGGGTGGGGAAAGAACGGGTAGGAGCTACATAAATATTGGAAAAATTCTTACGAAAATAACGTTTATAGACATAAGTGTACAAGTGCATCGTCCCCCTCTCCCTAACCCCTCATTCTATCACCCTTCTTCCCCCTATTCCCTTTTTTTTCTTTTTTTTTTTTACGTTGCACCGTTGGACCCAGCTGTCCGTTGCTGTTGCTGCTGCTGCACTTGTCGTTACCCTCGTTCCCTTGACCCTCCCCAAACACATAAATTCTCCTACTCCCTTTTAGTTCCCCCCCCTCCTCCTCTTCCTCCTCCTTTTCTCTCTTCAACTCTCTTCCCTCTTCTTTCGTGTTAGGGGCCCACGGAAATAGATCCGAGACCCCGGCACAGTGCACATTATCGTTTTGTCTCTCTCTCTCTCTCTCTCTCTCTTTCTCTTTCTTTCTGTTGCTGTCTTTGTTCTTTGTATCCTTATACCTCATTCTGATTCTGTATTGGATTTTGTATTTGAGTACTTTCCGTTGTTCGTTTCTATCGATAATGTATTAGTCCTAAAAAATAAAACACAGGTGAAACGATGAATCAGGATGTTTTTTTTAAATTGTATTTATTAAAATTCTTTTAGCTATATCGCTTGAAAAGTTAATTTTTTTTGCTTATTTTCGTATTGATTTGTTTCGTTTTGAAAAAAATTATCTTTTTATTCTTTTTGTTTCTTAAATTATCATAGCGATGATTATGTAAAATGACAGATCGATAGGATCCTAGGAATAATTCGTAAGGTATTTCATGGAAAAACGTAATTCCTTTTCATAAATACGTATAATTATCGGGCACACACACACACACATAACGTATATCTACATATAACGTACATAACGCCATATTTCTTTCCTTCTTATTCGTAGAATAATATCTTCTTCGTGTTTCCACGCAAACGCAAACGTGTTTTTCTTCATTATCGTCCGAGCACCGATGGGAACTATTTTTTACGACAAAAATCCATTTATTTTGTGGAAAAGAGAAACAAAAACAACAAGAAATTTATCTTTAGAGAAATATAAATAAATGTATATAGACATGGTGGTGGTGGTGGTGGTGGTGATAATGGTGGTGGTGTGTGCAAGTAGTCACGTGGGTTATTTGGCGGAATAGTTTTAACAAAACGCCCGAAGAAAAAGGAATAAAGTTCTTACGTGGAATCACACACGTAAACGGCAATCAGTCAGTCAGCTTAAGTTTGCTGCCAAAGGGAATCCTATGTGGTTGTATTTGTTAAGTTAGTTGTTGTGTGTTGTTGTTGTTGTTTGTTGGGTAATCGGCTTCCTCGTATTGCTACATATATACTTCTATATATTTATGTGTATGTGTGTTGTATGTGTTGTTAGAAGCCTTTAGAACGCTCCTTGTCTTTTTCTATACATCTATCTTTCTTTCTCTTTATCTCAACCGTTTGAAAGTGAATTCAAGATGGCTACTTACTTTAAAAGCTGCTACAGTCTTATGTAGTAATGAAAGATAGAAAAAGATAGAGAATATTCTACATGTGATATGCGTGACTATACACACATAATGTATACGTTATATGTAAATTCATGTGTATAGTGTATGTGTGAATATATATATATATATATATGTGTATGTATGCATATGTTATGTGTGTGTTTCTATACGTTTAAATACATCCATGTTAAATGTACGTATGGATATATTGTTGATTGCGTGTGAGTACAATATATATATATATATATATATTGTTACTTATATATATATAAGTAATACTTAGGCTAGTGAACAGCAAGCGATAGTGCTGATACGTACGGAGAGTGTTGACATTTTCTACAATCGGGTCAGGGCCCCCTGTTGAACGTAGAGGCATTACCTACAACCCTCCCTAAGGCGAATGCTTGACGCACGCGGATGTAAACACCGTTTCCGTTCGATTACATTGCCAGAAAGAAATTTATCTATTTATCTATATATCTATTTTTTTCTATTTCTTTTTTTCTTTCGTTTTTATTTTTTTCCCCTTCTATTTATATATATATATATGTAGGTATATCTCTCTCTTGTATATATATTGTATTTTTAATTTTATACTTATCATATTTTTTAATTACATTTTCATCGTGTGTTTCTAGCGTAAATATTTGAACAGTTGATAATAAAAGTCAAACTTTTTTTTTTTGTATTTTTTCTCCATTGAATTTGTATAGAATTTCTTAATGTGTTTTTTTTTTATTTTTATTTTTTTATTTTCGTGTTGCTTAATATTTAATTTATTCTTACTTTTTTTTGTTCTCTTTTCTCGCGTTATTTATTTAATTCGTATGTGTTTGATTTTCTTATGAAATTATTCCTAAGATCGTAGATATATTTTTTTTCTCTATATTATATTATTATCACTCGTTATTTCTATTTTATTTGTGAAAGAACTAGAGAATGTGTGAGAAATTGAGAAATGTTCGTAAGTTTGTTAGCATTTAAATTCGTTGAATTAATTATAATTTTATTTCGCTTTTTCTTTCTTATTTCGATTGTAAACTAACTTATGTTAAAATACGAATTGATTGACTAAACGAAAGTCCGTCCCATTGGTTGATCGAGTTTGGTGGAATGTTTTGAAACCTTTACAGATAGTTATGAAATAAATACACGTTGAGATTTCATTTAATAGTTTGACTCGCGATGACGTTTAGTTTCAAAGTAATCAATTATTTCTTTCTTTCTTTCTTTCCTTTTTTTTTTTCTTTTTGATTAAAGATTACAGAATTTCGAAGAATTATTTATACGCGTTTTTTTCTTTTTTTATTTTTTTCCTTTTTTGAATTTTATCTTTCATAATAAGAATTTTAAAACGAAGTATTATTGATAGAAGGAATAATAAAAAGAAAAAAGAAAAGAAAAAATAAGGAAAAACCAATATAGGAATACGTCTTAACGAATTTTCCAAATTTAAGAGTAATAATGAACAAATTAAGCACCTAATTTGTGAGGAAATTTATAATAATTCAACTAGGTAAACAATTCTTCTGGGATTCCAGATAATTGATTTTCCTATTATTCAAAAATCATTAGAATTTCTTCGAAGGTTCGTTAGTTCATTTCTACCATACAACGTTGCCTATCTTTCCTTCTACGAAAAATATAGTGATAGACATAATTAGAAAAAGAAGAAAAAGAAAAAGAAAAATAAAAAGAAGAAGAAGAAGAAGTCATTAAAATTTTCTTCGTGTGTTAAGAGAAAAAAAAAGAAGAAATAAAAAATATCCAAACGAAAATTTTGACGCGTTAAGTCAGGTGCTGCTTGGTGGGCCCCCATTGCCCTGTCATCCAATAGTAAAAGGGGTTGACAAAAAAATCTTCAAGTCTGTGTCATAGAAAAAGATAGAAAAAAGTGGTGGGGGAGGGCAAGAAAAAAAAAATTGAGAAAAACGAATAGAACGGCACCCTTCGAAGTTGTCGTCCCCTCTTACTGTGTTTCCCCTTCCCTTACCCCGATTTAGGAGGGGTCCAACGTTAAAGCAGTTAAATCGTATTAACTTGAACACGTGCAGACATTCGAGTATGCTCGTCGGTTCAACATGTCCCCCCTGTCCCCCTCCTCCAATCCCTCCCCCGTCCCTCCCCACTTCCCTCCCCCACGCACGTTCTATCTCTCTTTCTTCTTTCTTTCGGTTTTTAGAAGCAATATACATGCACAGGCCCCAGGACATTTTGTTTACACTGAAGGCTTCCTCGGTAGTCCCTTTTCGGCAGCAACCAAAAGCAAGCACTCGCGTTACTATACTGTCTACTTACCCCCTTCCGGCAAGGGGTCGTTTCCAGACGTTTACTGCATTTCTTAGAAACAGATTATTATACTGATTTAAAACGTTTAACTCTTTTTTTAATATAGACACCTACATACATACACACGTATATACTAGATAGTAGATATATTTTTGTGTGTTTTAATTTATGTTATATTATTTTTTGTATTTTTGTTCAGTGATGTTCAATTAGTGACGATATTTTACAATTAATCTAGAGTTGTATAATAGTTTTATTATTTATATATATATTGATTA
>NW_014569614.1:152849-158707 GCF_001313835.1 Polistes canadensis
ATATATATATATAATCAGGTTTTTATTGCACAACTTACAAAGTTTTTTACAATGTCTTATCATTATTTCACTTATATTTATCTCACATTTTTGGTTTATTCTCAACTCACCCCTCGTCTACCAATAATTATCACCAATCTTAAAATTAAACTATCTATAATTATAAATATTTGAATATATATATTATATTTGAATATTTTATATATTGAATTTATATAATGAATTTTCTATATACTTCGTAACGAATTTCTTTCTTTATTTTGTTTTCTTTTCTTTTTCTAGTGTTAAATTAATCGAAACGTTTATTTTTCATATTTCTTTATTATTATTACTATTATTTCTTAAATTTAATAAACGTAACGTGTTGGTTGAAGTGATTTAATCAAAATGAAATTTTGAATAGTTTTGTATAAGAATACTTTTATGTATATAAATTTATTTATTGGTGTGTGTATTAAACATTATTGTTCCTTTTTTTTTTTATTTCTTAAAATTATTAGACATATATTATATTAATTTAGTAATTGATAAATAATTAATTGACAAAAGAGTGTTCAATGTTTTATAGAAATTTGTTTCGTTTTGTTTAATCATGCGAACATTGATAGAAAAATGATGAAAGAAAAAATATAAAAATCAATCGTAAATTAATTAACTAATGTAAAAAATCGATCGAATGGTAATAATATATATTTTTTTTCTTCTTCTTTTTCTTATATTACGAATTGAAAAAATGAAACGAGTATAATGATCGTACAAAATGACAAATTAATTGGAATCACGAAGATCTGAGTTAGTATAACTATGCTGCTCACTTATTACTTTTTTCTTTATTACGGATATCTTCAAGGTCGGAATGCATTGTGTCCGATAAAAAAAAAAATCAAACCAGTAACACACAAACACATACAACGCATACGCGTATGTTAGGGTTCGCACTTCCTTTCCAACGTTTTATTTGATTTTATTTGATTTTATTTGATTTGAAGGAAAGAAAATAATAAAAAAACAGGAAAGAAACTCATTGTGCTGCTTGTCCAAGTGCAAAAGTATTAGTATAGCAAGTAAAGTAAGTAAAGTAAGTACTGTATGTTCCGAGTTAACGCAAAGAGAGTGAGAAGGAAGGGTGTGTGGTGGGGGTGGGGGTGGGGGTTAGTATAGGTGTAGTATAATTAAATCCGAAGGACGTGCCGGTCGGTAACTTAATTCCCACGAGTTGTTGTATGCGTGTAGACATTAATGTGTTCACACATATATATATATGTGTCACTGTGTGAATATGTGTCTGTGTTTGTGTATGTGTGAGTGAGTTTGCCTCTCGTGACTTTTCTACCCGACGAACGTTTTCTTCGTAATGCGTTTCCGTGAGAAGATTTCCCTGGCGATGATGGTGTTGATGGTAGTAATGTTATAGTTGTAGTAGTGGTAATTATTCGGTTACTATTTTTACCATTGCTTTTGCTTTTATATTAGTCGATGATCATTGGATGGAATTACGATGAACAAAATCAAATTAAATTGTATACTTGTATTATATTATATTTCTTTTTCTTTTTTTTTCTTTCGAAAAAAAAAATGATGGGGGTGACAGAGAATCGTAGCATTTTTTATTTAATTTTTTAACAAAAGTTACAATTATTGTTTGAATATAATCGATCTCAAAAATATCGTATTCTTGCGAGATCTCGTAAAAAATAATTTCATTATTATTCAATTACTATATTATTATATATATAATTATTTAAAAAAAATACGCGTAACTTCGTTCGAATTATAATCTGAAAAAAACAACAAAAGAAGTAAGAAACATATTTCAATTTCTCGTATAATATCCTGTTTACAATAATTTACACATTTAATTACTATTATTATTATATTATTAATACGATTACAATTATCTACAAAAAAATATGCTACCAATTAGAAAATAATTATTCAAAATGATGACAATCGATGATAATTAATAGAAGTAGATCATAAATTATATCATAATTAAAATTAGAATACAAATGAAGAAAAATAGAAAGGATGGAAACGACAAATGGGGAGAGGGGGAAGGGAGGGAAGGAAGGAAGGAAGGAAAAACTTTGAAAAGTCGACGACTATCACCGACTAACGTAATCATTTATCCTTGGAACCCATCCACTAATAATACAATCTCTCTCTGCTTATAAACAAAAACACACACGGTTACACAATTACATGGATTCACACATCCGTATGATTTCGCAAGACGAATCCGAACCCAAGAAACTCGCTAAAAGAAAGAGAGAGAGAGAGAGATCAGGAATTTCCTTATAAACGTAAGTTACAAACTCACCTACGTATTTTATCTGCATTTATTATACACTTGTATACATATACATTTACGTATGTATTACATTAAACATACATACATATATACGTGTATACGAGAACTCGAGATCGTCCGTTCGAAATTGGGTTACGGTTACCAACGAACGACAACGCATACACACACACACACACACACATATATAATTAAAACGAATCCTACTACATTTAATGCGTTAACGCACATATACAATTACTAACAAAGATTATTTTATATCTTTCCCCATAGAGTTCTTATATAGTGACATAGAAATTCGTATATTTGATCTATCGATCTGTTATCTATCGATTCTTCAATCGATATTATTTTAAATGCATCAACAACACTTCCGTTCGTTCTTTCGTTATTATTATCATTGTACCGTTCGGTATTCGATTACGATCGGAATTAATAATGCTTATTTATTTCTATTTATATGTATGAATGTGTGTGTCTGTGTGTGTGTGTGATTACACAACTATGGGGGAAAAATTAAAAGCTACTTATCGTAATGCGTTTATAACATCGGTGAAGGGTGGGAGGCCGGTATTTATTTAAATATTGTTGCATTTGTTCTTATTTAATTGATACGTTACTCTCATTATCGATTATTATCGTTATTTTAATTATAATACGAGACAGATTTATTGAGAAATCTTGTCCTTTTCTTTATCCATTTTTTTTCCAAATTTAATTATTAATCGATAAATTAAATAACTCGTTTTTGTGTATTTTCTTTTTTTATTTAAATTATTGTTTTCTTTCTTTTTCTTCTTCTTCATCATTCCTTTTTAGATTTATATAAATTATTTCGACGAGATCTTTCGTAAGAAAACACGGTTGTAAAATTTAATATTGTATCGTACGTTTCCATATATGCACATTTTTCTTTTCCCCCATGTTATTCACGTATGATGCACACCGTTTTCGATCATTAAATCAAATATTTGATTGTATGCATGCATAATGAGTAATGTTTATGTATGCGTTAGGAAATCAATAAAGATGAAAATAAAACATAGTTAAAAACGATTGTTTAAATATTCGTTTTGTACAATGAATGAATGAATTAATGAATGAATTAATGAATGAATGAATGAATGAATAACTTCAGGAAATGACTTTTTTTTTTCTTTTTTTTGTTTAAATATATTAGCTTTGACTCATGTTATAGGTATGCAGTCTCTTTGATTTTCATTCGATTAACTTTTCGAAATCGTCGTAATAATGTTAATTTGAAATTCTATTAGAATTTTCCGTGAGGTCATTCCGGGATCAATAAAGTTCCATCATTGTTATTCTATTACATTTGGAAAATATGCAACGATCTAGATATTCTTTTCGTGTTTGGTATTTTATTTTATTTTATTTTATTTAATTACGAGTCTCTGATTTATAAACGTTTAGTTATCTATCGAGTGCGTATTTTTTTTAATATCACAATTATTTTATATGTTTAATTTTTATTAATTTATTTACATTGTGTGTGGAAATTTATTTATATTTCGTATTTTTTCGTACACGCGTGCTTTATTTTTCTTTTTTTCTATTACCAAAGTTTCGTTTATTAATAGCTCTTCGATTTTTACACACATTATAATATATATCGCATAAATTATAATATAATTTATTTGATATAGAGATCAAATTTTATATAATATTATTAGAAATCTTAATAAGATTATTTAGTTTCAATTTATATACGCTTTTATGATATATATTATAATAATACGTGTATTTATTTAAATATTACATTCATTAGATACGATATTTGAATAATTATGATCATTTGATTTTCATATTAATGTATTTAATTATTATTCTATTTATTTTATATGATACGTTTGTTATATATTTATTACAATTAATATTTAATCTCACATTGATTGTAATATGTTACTTTTCATTTATTTTTGACTTCATTATTATTATTATTCACATAACGTGATACGTTATTAACATATAAATACGTTGAACGAATACTCAGGTCAATCTTAATCATTTCTATTTGTAATAGGCGTGTTTCTAGTTTCGTCACTAAATCCTTTCGAAGTATAAAAGTCCTCGTATCTATAGAAAACAAAAGTCACATGGTCAAACGAGATTTTCCGTAATGTGACGAAATGGTGTTTCTACGAAATTAGAAAAGGATTGATCGATCTATTAATTCTCTCATCAATATCCAACATACACATCTACACCTACACCTACATTTATCACACATATCCATACAAATATATTAATACTAAAATTCCCATCGTTTCGTTTTCGGAATATAATAAAAGTATTTGAAATACCTGTTACTTGTTACTATGTATACACATAAATTAACCTGTTGGTATGTATGTGACAACAGTACACGTGCTAAAGTGGTTACATATGCATATGTGTATGTACATTAGTGGAGTGTAGCACGTTTGAACGATCTTGTGGTGGTGGTGGAGAGGGTACAGGGGGTGTCAGTGGTGGTGGTGGTGAGGTGGATCGAGGAAAGGAGGTGGGATACGTGTACGGTAACGCAACAGTTTAGAGTGAAGTGTTACGTCAGTGAAAGTGTTATGCCAATGTGGGCCGAGGCTAACCTGTGAGCCCTGTCTCCTCCGTGCGCGCGCGCACACATACACACATGACTCGTACACATATACACATACACGTGCACACTTTTCTGCGACTGTCTATCTATCTTATATCTCGTGTACGTGAATTTTATACATTAATACATGTATATTCATATACGCACATACGGACACACACACACATATACACGTATGGTTTTTATTCATATCTCTACTATATGTATGCTTTATTTGTACGCGTAGACGTACGTTGCGTATACGTGCAATTATGTTTCTCCTTTATATTATGCGTGTGTTTAAATTTGTTAATGTGTTAATACACGTTTGTATGTATTAGTAATATAGGAAAGTGTTTCTTGTATTACTGTCGATAAACTCCTCTCGAATAATCCAGAAGGAATTAAAATAAGTAACACGTGCAGGAAGTTAACAGTATTACTTACGTTATTTTCTAATGGAAATTCTTCAAACGATTCGGTGTATCCGATCATTGGTTATTCCGTGATTCCACAATAATAATGATTGTTTCCTTGTTTTTATCGGGCTTTTTTATTTTTCTTTTTTCTTTTTTTTTTCTTATAAAATAATCAATTTTCTCTTTTGTCCTTTACCAATCACGTTAAACGAATTCGAATAAATAATTAATTTGAAATTTTATTAGAATAATGATAATTATTGATCGAATTTATTATAGATCGTTCTGAATGATTTAATCATATTTCTACCTGTACACGTTGGTGAACCATTATCGAAACTATAAATCGACTCTCGAAAGCAGGAAGTGATCGTACTCGTATATAAAGAAGGTCGATTTGTTTCGTAATATAAGTTCTTTCTACTTTCGATATCGGTTCGATCATTTCTTATGACAAATTATAAATTCCAATGACAATTCATTCAGATATTTTTTTTGAAATTAATTTTCCAATAAAATATTATAATATATAATA
>NW_014569614.1:158827-168155 GCF_001313835.1 Polistes canadensis
ATTAAAAAAAAAAAAGAAAAGAAAAACAAATACAATATTTTGGAAAAATTCATCTAATCAACGTATCGAACAGTATTAATCATTTTAAAGTATATATCAAATCATTAATCATTATGATCACACGAATCATTATCAACGAGGTATAGTAAACAACAACAACAAAAAACACAATATAACGATAAACTACTCGTCGTCTTTGTAATAATAAAAATAAATAAGACAAAATATATTGCAAAGATTGAAAATAATAATAATAAACAAAATAGAATAAAATTTAAATAAAAAGAATTTTTAATTTTTTTTTTAATTTATTTTCTTTATTTAATAGAGATACAAAACAAAAATATAAAAATCTGTTAATAAATTATGATAAATATACATACATACATACATATACATATATATTAGAAAAAAAGAAAAAGGAAAAGGAAAAGGAAAAAAAAAAAGAAAAACTAGGAAAGAAAGTAAATAAGTTATAAGGTTCGTTGGTTACACTTACAATTAAAGTTCAGTAATTAGATGCAGAATCTCGTACCGATGAGTATCTCGAAGAAAAGGAAAAGCCGCGGTCTGTCGGATATGAGAACAACGAGAGAAACTGACTGATGAATATAATCCTGTGCATGTATGTGTCTGTATATATGTGTATATATGTATTTGTATAGAAGACGACGGTTAAGAACCGCAGGAAGTCTGCTTCGTGTCACGAATTCACCTACCTTGGTAGAAATAAGAAAGAATTTTTACAAGATAGAAACAGGAAAACAGATAGAAATAAAGTGAGAACGGGGTTTACGGGTAGGTGCAGTGGCAAGAGGAAAAAGGGGGAGGGGGGGGGGAAACGACGAAAGGGAGAGAAAAAAGAGGAAGTACAAAAATCTTCTCGTAGTAACTCGCGTAAATACATATATATACATATATACATATATTTTATATCTTAATCGTGGGATTGCCCTTCGTGTTACTCCATTTTCCCTTTTTTTTCTCTCTTCCATATATTATGATTATTATTATTATTATTATTAGATTTTTTTTTCTCTTTATTATTTTGTTATTTCTTTTTTTTTTGCAATGCTAGGTGGGATAGTGTACGATGTATTTGTATGCACAAATTTTCTATGCAATATAATTTTAAATGTTCGTATTGTATTTCGTATGTTATAATTATTTTTTGTGGAACTTTAAAAAAATATATTATATTATACATATAATTTATTTTGGAAATATTTTTCTTGTTTTGCTATTATTAATAATTACAATTGTGTGTGTGTGTTTTTTACTTTTATTCTTGTATACTTAAATGTATATTGATTTTCAAATTCCATAAAAAGCTCGAACAATTTTAATGTAATTAAAATGAAATATCCGACGAGACCGTTCGATCGGTGATGAAGAAATAGAGAGAGAGAGATATATATATAAAAGAAAATAGACAAAAATATGATAAATTATGAAAATCAATTCGATTTCTACGATTCAACTGTTCCGATTTCGTATAAATAAAACTTTTATCGGAGATAAATAAATTCAAACATTATACATTCCTCCTCCTCCCCCCCCCACCTCCTCCCGATGGAACGTTTATTAAATAAAACTTTGATCAAAATATTCTATAATTCTCTCCCGATATATCCTAATATTGAAAAACATATAATCACTTATAGCAATTTATTTAAACAAAAATTTTTCTATCACAACAATCAATGGAATTACCATTAAATAAATAATTATTAATTCAAACGAACGAACAAAAAATTAGATCAAGTATTATTTTGTATTAACAATTTATCAAAATCAAAAACAAAAAAAAAAGAAAAAGGAAAACAGAAAGTAGAACATTATTGGTCGACAATTATTTTTATTCTCGACCCCCCACCCCCACTCCCTCCCCCTCAACTTGCTTGCTTTTCTTTCTCATTTCTATTATACCCCCTTTTTATATATTCTTTTATTTTACTTTTTTCTTCTTCTTCTTTTTTTTTTTTTTTTAAAATTACAAATGCATATATATCCTATTCGAAATTGCAGGAAAAAAGAAAAAAATGAAAAAAAAGAAAAATGAATAGAAAAGTAGTAGACGTCCAGTCGTCGTGCACACGGTTCTGCAACAAGAGCAACGAGCTTTTTCGTCGACCGAAAACGTTTCATTATTCACAATCTCGTCGTGAGTAATTTCGACCTCGGTTTATTTCGGTTGAATATTTTGTCGGTATTATACTTGTGCGCAGACATTTTCCTTCTCTCTTTCTCTCTCTCTCTCTCTCTCTCTCTCTCTCTTTCTCTATCTCTATCTCTTTCTCTCTTTTCTTCTTCCGCGATCGATCTGATGCGCTCATCAACGATGCGATGCAATCGTAGAAATTATTTCTAAAATCGATAAAAGGATAGAAAGGGATACACACATACACAAACACACACACACACACACATATATTTATATAAACCAAACTGGATATTCGTCGGTGAGAAAAGGAAGGGAAACGAGGTGAAGTGAGAAGATGAGAAGAGAATCAGGTGGGGTAGGGCAGGGTGATGGCTAGAGGGGGGGGGTGGCAAGGGGGCCTTGTCGGGCCACGTAAGCTCAAATTGGGTCATCAGACGCGAACCGTTCGAAATCTCCGATAATAATTCCAATAGATTGACACTTTTTCAGATATTATATTTATCTCCCTTTCTTTCTTTCTTTCTTTCTATCTTTCTTTTTCTCTTTCTATTCTTTTTATATTATTAATTATATTTTATCTTAATAATATATAGATATTTAATTAGATTTCTTTTTTTTTAACGTTTATGATAAACGATCGATTGAATATTCTTCATTTAATTTCTTTCCTACTAATTGTCAAATTATTATTCGTCAAATTAATTTCTCCCTGGTTTTTTTTTTTCTCTTTTCACCACCCGTTAAATTTTTCTTTACGAAATACCAAATTCATCCGAATATTTTTTCGTCTATCATTCTCGTTGTGTTATAACTCTTATTGTTAGATTATTAAAAATCAATTAAAATTTTCTATACTCGCCAACCCACCCTATCAACTCTCACCCTCCCCATCCCCCCCCCTATATTCCACCCTCTGTCTCCGTATTTTCCATTTTATATTTCGCAAAAAATCGAACTAAATCGAGCAGACGATTTCTCGATTTTATTATAAACGCGGGATTTAAAAATTTCATGGCAATTAGAAACCATCCTGGACACAATAATCGATTATAAACTTCTCTATCTGACCCCACCACCCACCTTCCCCTATTCCCCCTTTCCACCATGGTCCCCACTATTCCTTCATTCTCCTTCTCTTTTCCTCGTTTCGTCACGTGGTGTACGGTACGGTAAAACGTAATGTGAAAGCAAATTATTTGCATAAATTATTGTGACAATAATAAATATCGGGACGAACAATAATTTATTATTGAACGATGATTTATATGAAAAAGAAAAAAAGAAAAAACTTTTGTTCATTTAATAATTCTATACCTTTTTTTCTATATAACGTATCTCGCGTTAATAATAATATTGTTGTACGATAATAATTTAAATAATTTGTCAAATGTTAATAAATTGAAAAGAAAGTAGTGAAACAGTTGAAAACTGATTTATATTATTTACAGGGATTTTTTTATTTTTTTTTTCAAAACTCGATCATTTTATTAAAACATTTACGAATGATGCGGATGATGATGATGATGATGATGATAATGATAATGATGAATCATCGATTATGTTACGTCACGGTACGTCAAATGAAAGGAAAAAAACCGCGTGTACGTATGTTTTACGTTGTATGTGTTACGTGTTTACGTTCGTCGAAAATTTCTTGTATTTTTTTCTCTCTCTCTCTCTCTCTCTCTCTCTCGTTCTGTCTTTCCTTCGAAGAAATCAAGAATCTCGTTGTAATCGATCGAAACGAGAGAATAAGGAGATTCGTTTCGAGGACGTGTAACGAAAACGGCCACACATGCCGAACGACAACGTCGCCGACGAGTTTGGAAATCAAAAAGAGAAACGACCAAGTGTATCTCGGTGAAAAAAAAAAAAATAAAGTACAGAAAAAAAGAAAGAGAGAGAGAGAGAAGCTGCTCATGAAAAGTGCAAAAGCTTATTCCCTTCCTTCTTCTTCTTCTTCTTTTTTTTCTTCTTTTTCTTCTTTTTTCATCCAAAGATCTAGAACGTTTTATCGAGAGACGTCGAATAATAAAAAACAATTACTTTCGATCCATTTTTGTATCGCGTAAGGTTTTATTATCTTTTCTCTCCCCTACTTTGGTATTTTTTTTTCACCCAACGACGTTTTCTTTTATTAAAAATGGAAAAAAGGAAAAAAAATAGATAGAACGTTAAATACAAAATCAAAACGAAGTGATTGAGAGGGATAAATTTGGGAGAGAAAAAAAAGATTGTTCACCGTAAGGTCGCGTTATTTTTCTTTTTTTTTCTCTTTTAAATATAATATTAAATAATAATAATAATAATAATAATTATATTAAATGTATTAATTATTTTAAATATTAAAAGTGTTGAGAACGCGATTCTATAAATGAATATATATATCTACAATAATATTAAATAATAATTAAATAATATTAATATAAAAAAAAAAATAATACAAGGATAGAAGAGATAGTTTAAATAGTTAGAAATGTTGAACGCGATTCTATAAATGAATATATCTACAATAATATTAAATAATAATTTAAAATAATATTAATATAAAAAAAATAAAAATAAATAAATAAATGGTAGAAGAGTGATAGTTTAAATAGTTAGCGTCGTAGTTATATCGAGAAGAAAAGATTCGCAGAAATCTACGGCGAATCGACGTGTAGGAAGAACTTTGTAAATTGGGTCAGCACGGAGAGACACGTCACAGATTACACAGCTCGTCGTCGTAGTTGCTACTACCATGTTCCTTCGTAAGTATTACTACTACTACTACTACTACTACTATCACCACCATCATCATCATCATCATCACCTCTTCACCGTCCTCCTCCTCCTCCTCCTCCTCCTTCTGTTCTTCTTCTTTATCCTCCTTCGTTTTCCTTGTTCCTCTCCTTTCGAGATTGCACGATTTCGTCCTCCTTGGTTTTACCAACGAAATCAACATCGACAACCATCAGTACAATACTAGTAACAAATACCACCACCTCCATTTTCTTTTTATTCTTTTTTTTCTCTCTTTCCCACTCTACAACGCATTCTTCTCTCCATAAAGGATTACAAAATATAAAAATATTAGATAGAAAGAGAAAAAAAAATATGTTTGTATTTATCGAGATGAATAATTCTCGTCAATAATATATACACACACATATATATATATACGATGATAACCTACCGCATTTAAGGAGGAGAATAAACGAGAGAAAGTATACCGAAGGAATCACGACCGGATTTCATCTTTATATATATATATATATATTTCTCTTTTTCTCTTTCAGTACTAACTTTATTTAACATTTACGTCATCAGCACGTACTTTCGATTTCAATACTACTTCTTCTTCTTCTTCTACTTCTTTTTCTTATTATTCTATTTAATTTTCTTATTCTTACCACATTAGGTACATCTTCATTTTCTTTAACGAGACAAGATAATATCTACAAATAAGAAAGATTATATTTTATTGCAGCATCTATCTATCAATTCATCCATCCATCCATCCATCCGTATAGTTATAACGTGTTTTATTATATCTTATTATTTATTTTATTTTAAATATCTTATTTATATCTACAATAAATATAATATATATTTCTATATATTTAATATTAATATTATAATATTTACTATATATATATATATATATATATATTGTGTGGTTGACAAATTTTTAGCTTCAATTAAAAAAAACAATCTTTTATTTTATAATATAAAAATAATACAATATAATAAAATATAATATATATATATATATGTGTATATGTGTGTAGATGGCCATGAAGAATACAGTAAGGAAACGTTAGTATTAAAAGAGAGGGGGGAATCTCGAAGCTAGAAATCATGTTTCCCTCCCCCCTTCCCCCCCTTACTCTCACTCTTTCTCTCTCATTCTAGTTTATTCAATCCTTAACCTATGTCGATCTTCGTCGCACTTGTTAAAACCCTACGGAGAGTTAGTCTACAACTATGTTGGTTTTATTAGCATGAAGCGTGGCACGGGTTGGTTGGTTGGTTGTGCCGCCATTGAAGGCCTTGACACAGTGCGTGTCAGGCATTGCATGGCGATAGCGGAAAGCGCAATCTATTTATCAAGGTTTATCGGTGATTTTGCGTACGGCCACGAGATTATTAAAACCATTCGAGTTATCGTCGTCTACTTTACTTATTTACTTACTTACTTACTTACAAACACCATATCTATATCTTACTACATATCTTCATTTATCCTATCTATTAACAATATGACTATGTGATTGAAAGAGAGAGAAGAAGATATGCGGTATATAAACATATGCATATATACATATATATATATATATATATATATATGTATAATATGAGATTATATGGATGATTAGATATATTTATCTATGTGTATATAAGATTAATATGCATGATTATATACATGTATGTATGTGTATATAAAAGATTATATGCATGATTATATACATGTATGTATGTTATGTGTATATAAAATTATATTCATGATTATATATATGTATGTATGTGTATATGATTACATGGATGATAATATATATATGTGTGTATGTATAGAAACGTATGTGTATGATTATATGGATGATTATATATATAAACATGTATATATGTGTGTATGTATAGAAACGTAAGTGTATGATTATAGGTCTGTACATGTGTATGTATATATATAAGGATATATACGGATGATTATGTATACATTTCTGTGTGTATGTAAAAAAAAAAGGAGTGGGGAGAGAGAGAGAGAGAGAGATGGGGCTATTAATAATATCATAACTCGAGTTATTTGCTCGACAATCACACTGGTATGGGTAACCACCGTCGCGTCTCGAACATTACCCCAGAAGAAAAGAGCCTCGACACTTTGAGATATCGACAAACGGACTCTCGTTCTCGTTTCCGTTACGAGTAGTAGAGCAACCTCAATTCCCGCGAATCTCGTGACACCCTATATATGTATATATAGTAGATATGTTTGTATTAGTTTAATGTTAACTCTTTATTCTTATGGGAATATTATGATCTTTCGATTTTCTTCTTTTTCTTCTTCTTCTTCAAAAGAGAGAGAGAGAGAGAGAGAGAGAGATAGAGAGTTTTGATTATTTTTTTTAATTAATTTATATTGGTTTAATAGATTGTTTATATATTTCGATATATTTAATATGTAATTATTATCAAATTAATTATTTTATATTTGTATTAGTTTAATGTTAACTCTTTATTCTTATGGGAATATTATGATCTTTCGATTTACTTCTTTTTCTTCTTCAAAAGAGAGAGAGAGAGAGAGAGAGAGATAGAGAGTTTTGATTATTTTTTTWAATTAATTTATATTGGATTAATAGATTGTTTATATATTTCGATATATTTAATATATAATCAATATCAAATTAATTATTTTATTTGTTATTCTTTATTTTATCCACACACCTAATACTTTGTCGGTACTTTGTGTGGATCTTTTTATGCGAATGTGTAATTATTTTCTATTTATTTGTTACACCAGATTAATCTTTTTACTTATCTAATATTTGATTTGATTTTATTTTATTCTCAAATTTTTCATTTCCTTAATTCTGTATTATTTTTTGTTATAGCATCACGCGTACAGGAATACAACAATAATTTTATCTTAATTAAATCCACAAAATTACATATAGAAAATCTTTTATTACAATTTTATTACTCATCATCGATATATATATAAAACACAAACGTCTCGATAATTATAATAATATCAAACAATTGTTTTTTTGACTTATATATCATATACAAAATTATTATTATGTTTTTTTTTCTTTTTTCAAATAATAACTTATTATTAAAAAATTCATGTCATAGAGTAGATATGCTCGATCGATAAAAAAGAAGAAAAAGAAGAAGAAGAAGAAGAATAATAATAATAATAAAAAAAAAGTTCTATGAATTCACACAATCAGTCAGAGGAAAAAGTCCTAAAGGACTGACGCATCAGCATCATCGAATCGCGACCCAGTTCTGTTTTCTCGTAAAAGGGACGGAAGATGGTGTAACGGTGGTGGCGGCGGTAGTGGGAGGGGGGGGGAGGGTTACGATGAGGAAGGGAGAAGGGGTGAAAAGGAAAAGGAGGGTTTTTTTTTTTCTAGGGGGAGGAAAGAGGAAATTCGTTCGATAAGAATATTAAAAGGATTGACGTGACCCGCGGCTGCTCACCGTCTGCCATATTCCCTTCCGTTCGGTTCGATTCCGTTCCGTTCCGTTTCGTTCCATTTTGCCTTTGGCGATCGGAAGGAAAACGGCACTCACAGCTTGCGTATTTTTTTCTCTACTCTGTGTCATGTTGACCCATATTACCAATCGCATTTTTGCGGGATTTCGAATTAATCGGAATCCTTGCCAAACGACAGACGGACGGAACGGAACGGGACGGAACGGAGACGGTGACGCGCGCCAAATTCCACAACGGTTTTTTTCGACGCCGATTTCGCGATCAACGATCCTGACCTCTTTTTTTTTTCTTTTTTTTTTTCTTTTTCTTTTTCTTTTGTTGAATTATAACACACGCGAATTAAACCTTGCCTAGGATTTGAGTGTTGTACTGCTGGTTGGTTTCTACGATCGATTTGTGTTTAAAATTAAATGCAAGGGATATAGATAGTAGTAATAGTTGAATTTTTGTCTCCAGTCTGATTCGGTTTATCGATCTTACGTTTTTTTCTTTTTCCCCCTCACCCCCAAATTTTTATAATTATCATTTATTTTTATCGTCGTTTAACGTTATTCGTTCTATTATTGTATAGATTTTATTCTTATTATATTTTTATATACTATATATATATTTTATTTATTTTTAATTCAACTTTAAATAAATTCAATTATCTAAATAATTTCTCCTCACGGAGATATATATTAAATTCTTAATTTAAACAAATAAATAAGAATAACAAATAACATCGAGACAAATTTGCATTTTACTTTATCATATTATTAATCAATAAAATTCATTTAACAATTATTTATAATAACATTATGTCTAATATATGCATTACACACAACACATACATACACAGAAAGAAGTTGACAAAGTCGTGACCTTTTTCTTTCGTTTCTCGAACGAGGAAACGGAATTCGAAGTTACGCCACCGCAAGGAAAAGGGGCTGATGACGGGGGGCGGGGCGGGGCGGGGG
>NW_014569614.1:171398-178295 GCF_001313835.1 Polistes canadensis
CACATTCTTTTTATTTTAATTTCATTTTCTATTTCTATATACCTATATATATATATATATACATATTATATATGTATATTAATACGTGTGTGCGTGTGCGCACATTCTTTTTATTTTCGTTTCATTTTCTATTTCTATTACTATTTACTTACAAAAAGAAAAAAATGAGAGAGAGAGAAAGAATATACACGCATGTGTATACATATATACACATATATATATACTCATATATATATACGTAATGGAACGATAGGTGAGCGAGTGTAAGGAAGGGGATAGGGGAGCTGAGTGAATGAGAATAAAAGTGAGTGCAAGGATACGTGCGAGAGAGAGAGAGAGTGAGACAGAGGATACGATTATGGGGGTTGGTATCTCGTGTGAGGTAGGACAGGGTGAGAAAACATAGGCGAATTGTTCGGATAATGATGGTTGCTGGGAAGGGGGAAAAGACGAAAGAGGAGTTAGAAGAGGAGGAGGAAGAGGAGTACGAGGGGATTTAGGGGATGGGGGTTGGAGGTATGGGGAAAATAATGACGTAGAAAAAATTTGTGACCTACATTAAGGACAAAGGAGAGACGTGGATTGACCGTGGTTGATTTTTTTTCGTATTACGGATATTTTAAGAAAATGTTTGTCAATCTTTGTTAAATAAAGTCACGTTCCTTATCTATTCTTTATTTTAGTTAAATATTTAATGTGACCAGTAAGAAATGTGAATAATTTATAGATAAATAAATAAATAATACGAATGAATGAATAAATGAATCTTAGACGGCGGGGTATATTGTAAAGTTTGATCAAATTTTAATATTCACTTCTATAATTAGCAATAAGAATAATTTATATAAATATATACATAAATAAATAAATTAATGAATAAATGAATAAATGAATGAATGAACAAACGAACGAGACGATAAATTGTAAAGTTTCATCAAATTTTATGTTCGAATAAAATAATTAAGATAAACCGAATTAATCGGAGGATTAAAGTTGGTGGGGTTGGGAAGAAAAAGATCTCATGGGGTTTAACCGATCGAAATAAAATAATCGAAATAATAATAATAATTGAGAAAAAAAGAGAAAAATTATATAATAAACGTAATTATAGAAAAGTATCAAACTCCTCTTAGTAACAATCACCCATCGTACTCTTAACGTTCTTTAATTTTTTCTTTCCCATACGCGAACGTAGGTGTCTTATGGTGAGATAAAAAAAATGATATATAAGAAAAAAAAAAGAAAGAAAGAAAGAAAGAAAAAAGAGGTGGGGGGACCCGTCGTAGTGACGCTGTTTCATGCTTTGTTACTTACCAGGCTTTTGGAGGTTATGTACCCTAAGCCAAGGGCTGCTACCCCGAAGGTCGTCTGGGGCGACCTTATCGATTTGTCCTCGACACCCCACACCTCCACCCCCCTTCTCTTTTCCTCTATCTTTTTCTCTCTGTGCGTTTTTATCAATGTTGTTCACTTTATTAATTTTCATTATCATTTTATTCTCACGATCGTGGTGTTTCCCTTTTTTTTTTCTCTGCCTTCTATTTTTCTTTCTATTTGTCTACTTTGCAAACCCACCCCTTCCTCCTACCATTCTCTCTCTCTCTCTCTCTCTCTCTCTCTCGTTCTTTTTTTGTTTGTTTTAAATCGTATTTCTTGCTTATCTATTATTATTATACCGCATCTCGTGGAAACTTACAATTAGGGAAAAGATAAAGGAAAAAAAAAATATCAGGTGAAAAGTAATAAACGTGGCAATGTAATAAGAACAGAATAAAATAGAATAGAGTAGAATAGAATAGAATAGAATAGAACAAAACGTCTTTGGATAATCAGTTATGTCAGACGTTACCTAAGGTGGAATGTGCAAAGTGTCAAGCGTTATATATATATATATATATATATATATATATATTATAACAGGATGTATCGATCGTATAATTATTTGAAAAGAATAAAAAAGAAACTTACTCGCGTCAAAGACAAATTATTTAAAACAAAAAGAACAAATGTTCAATCACAAAATTGATGAAATAATTAAAACAGATTTAATCGATAAATGAGAGAGGGTGRAAGCAGAAAAGGGATTTAAATCCTTTTTTTCTATCATCTTTAAATGACCATTAACAAACGAACGAACGAACGAATAAACTTTCGTACTCATTTAACATTCTTTAATTAATTTCGCAATTATTCTTCTCTCTCTCTCTCTCTCTCTCACACTCTCACACACTCACTCTCTCTCTCTCTCTCTGTCTCTCTATTTGAAAGAGGGTGTCGAGTAAAACCAGCTATACTTTGACAATCACGCAATCGTGTAACTGGAAGTGGTGTTAGACATACATCGATCGTATGTCTAGGTCTAGGAATTATTAGAGCACCAACGTGGTGCCACGTTGGTAATTAGCTTGACCTGGCTCATTAAACCACGCGCTAGATACCTTTAGACATACCGACGATAAACCATCCGGTTGGATCGAGCCCCCCTTCACACCAACCCCTTCACCCATTTTACCTCTTAACAACAAGCACCATCCCTCCATTCCTACCTAGACCTTTTTTCCTCCTCCTCCTCCTCCTCCTCATGTTCCACCAATTTCCCCCTCTTTCAGCCCGATAATCGTTCCATTCGTATTAATTAAAACTTCTCTCTCGTTAGACTAATTTAATTTTTGTGATATTAAAATCACTAGGACATTTGTTTCCTTGGTTTTAACTATTACGTATAAATCATTCGTAATATTTATTTTTTTAGGTGTAATATTATATATACGAAATCAATCAATCTGATATATTGTCTCATAATTATTATATTATTTATTATATATTTTTTTTTTTTTCTTTTTATTATCGTTAAGATTTATTTCAAGAAACAGATTACCATCACTGGTTTAATTTTGTTCTCACCACCCTGTGTATTGTATATTTAATTTGATTTAAAACCATTGAAAAATCAAATATATTTTGTTTTATTTTTTGTCTAAAGAGATTTTCTTTAATATCTTCTTATTCATTATTATATTCTTTACTTCGTTATTATCTTCTATAATCATTTTGTTTTATTTGTTAATAACGATAATAACTAATAAAAAAATAACAGTATATGTCACGGTCGGTAAAGTAGATTTTTCGTAAACAAATTTGATTTTTTTTTATTAAAAGAAAGAATCTTTTACTTTTTACATGTACCTACATCCCTTTTTGTTTCATCTTCTTTTTTGTTATTAAAAAAAAAAAAAAAGAGAGAGAGAGAGAGAGACTTCGTTCGAGCAAGGAACGTTCAAAGAGTATAAAAGGAAGATAAGAGAGAAGAGATGGTTGTGTTTAGAATAACGGAACCCTAACACCCCCTAGCCCCACCCCAACCCCTCTCCAGCTTTCTCTCTCTCTCTCTCTCTTTCTCTTTCTCCCTCTCTACAATGTGTGTCCTTTTTTTCGGCACTCCAAAGACCCTTCCGAAAGTTAGTTTCGGACAAACGACGCCGAAAATTTCCGTCCGTTGCGTTTTTCGGCGGCCAAGTTGCTCACGCGCTTGGCTTGACCGCAATAAGATGAGGGAAAAAAAAATAAAAAAGGAGGGAAAAAAAAAAATCTAGATAAAAAAAAAAGTAAAAGCAAGCAAGCAGGCAGGCAGGCAGGCAAGCTGGCAGGGGTGCGTCAGAGTTTCGATCGAATTTTTAGATTTGGAAATATCTAATTCGGGGTCGGGGGGAGGGTGGGGAAGGGGTGGATGGGAAGTTGTGTTAAATAATAAAAATTCAATTCCCGATTTAGGATGATTTTTTACCATTTTTCTTTCTCTTTCTTTCTTTTTTTTTGTTTTTAACTTTATTGCTATTTTACTTTGTTTGCAAACAAAAATTGTAGAAAGAATTTCACGATAAAAAAATGATTGGGAAAAATGTTCAATTCGATGTTTACGAGTATCTCGTTGTTTTTTTATTTCTTTTCGAATAATCGTGTACAAATTTTGGAGAAAAGTGTGTATATGTGTCTATGTGTGTGTGTGTGTGTAAGTGATAGAAATAGATAAATGATAAAAATAGAAAGAGAGAGAGAGAGAGAGAGAGAATTATATTCATTGGTGGACTTGCGAAGGGCAAAAGCGGAACGTGCGTGGAAAGTGAACGTTTAGAATCCACGCAACGCTCTCGCATAATTAGTGGAGCGAGTGTTGTTGCTTTACAAACGAGTAGACTTAGAATATATATATATATATAAATTTGTGTGTGTGTGTTTGTGTATAAGTTTATATGTATATGTATATATAGCCTTCGATATTTACCATATCCTCGATTTCACGATCCCCGAGTTCCACGAGAGAAATTTTTTTCTACCCATTAAAATTGCGATCTTTCTCACGTGATTTTTCCTATAACGCGATAATACAAATTCCATATACAATTTTCACATATATTAAATTAAACGTTAAAATAGAATCCGCCGCTGTTATATATTTTTTCTCTTTTCTGTTTTTTTCTTTTTCTTTTCTTTTGTCGAGGACTCGATACTTTTCAAATCACCCACATACCACCCCACCCACCCCCCTCTTTAAGTATATATATATTATATTTTAGATTTTCGAGATATAATACCAATTCACAATAATTATTAATCGTATATTATATTTTAATTAAGTATTCATTTAAATTAAACAAAAAGAATCATAAATCGAACGTTAATAAAAATAAAGTTAATTTTTTCGAAAAGAAAAATTCTTAACCAGTTAAGTGTGTTTGACGACTATATCCGTCATGAAAGAATGACAGAATTTTTTGTTTTTTACGGCTATATCCGTCATGCGTAAAATTTTCATACAATTTGATATTTAAATTGTAATTCTGGCGAAAACTAAATTATATTCGTAAATATTAATATGTTTAGAATGTGTTAGGGGTCAGGACGAAATGAAATAAACAAATGAAAATTATAGATAATTTCAGTTGGAAACTAAATCTTTGATTATCCCGATTTTCATCTTGACGTGTCATAACCAAAAAAACAAAGAAAATTTTTATTTGTTTGTTTGTTTGTTAAATATTTGTTGTTTTTCTAAGTTATTCGTTAATTATGTGTAAATATAGTTTTACGTTGATCCATTGTTTAAATATTACTTATAAATTCATTCATTTTCTAAAATAAAGTCGTATTTTTGACCGAATATTTCAACAGGGCCACTTACTCTGTGTTTGACGACTATATCCGTCATCGGTTGATTATCGCGACACACACTAGGGCGCACTTTGCAAAATGATCGACACAGTTAACTGGTTAAATTAATCAAACGCGTGTTCGTATTTTGAAAGTGAGCGGTAAGAAAAAAAGAAAATGATTTCTAAGATTGGATGCAATTAAAAAAAAACAAAACAAGAAACCACAAAAACAACGAAATATCATAATATAGAATATAAAAAGAACCTATTGGACAGATAACGTTATCCTAAAAAGAGAAAAAGAGAAAAAAAAAGAAGAAATAAGTGTCTCCAGAAATCGTTTCGTCTGTGAAATCGCGACCCCTTCATCTCCTTCGTCCCCCTGTACCCCTCCTCCTTATTCCATCGACAAAAACAGGGCGCCGTAGTTGAAGGAAAAAAAACACGTAGAAGAAAAATCGATCGATCCGTGTATAATTCTGAAAAAGAACTCACTCTCTCTCTCTCTCTCTCTCTCTCTCTCTCTCTCTCTCTCTCATATCTTACTCTCCTTCGCAAAGGTCCTTTTTTTTTTTTTACCTTCCCCAGGACTTTGACACACGACACGTAGCCCTGGTATCATCCAAGGCAACCAAAGCTAAACTTTATTTTCACCTTTAAGCCAATGGAATGCCGAAGGTGATGGGGTTGTCGGGGCAAAAAGTGGGCAGAAGAAGGAGTGCGTGAGAAAATCGTCTAGACTTCAACTCCACCCTCGATTCTATCCCTCACCCCATCCCCCTACCCCCAACTCCCTCCCCCTCTTCGCACAAGAACCTTCGTCGATTCCGTTCTCTTCCAATTCTTTCCTCGTACACCCACCCCCTCCCAGTCTATCCCACCCCCTCTCAGCCTATTCCACCCCCCAGCCTACCTCACCCCCATCCACCCACAGCTTACAAACCATCCCCTCAATTCTCTTACTTTCTCTTCTACTCGGTTTCTTTTTCTTATGGAAAAATGAGAAGGAAAGAGAGAGAAAGGGAGAGAATGAGAATGAGAATGAGAGAGAGAGAGAGAGTTTTATCGACTATGGTTGGTCTTGTAGATCACCCCTCACGAAACGTCTTTACATATTAATCGAAAAAATTGTACGTAATCCGTCCCGAAAGACAGGAGGTCTCTTCGTCGCCCTTTTTGTAAAACGATCGACGACCCTTTTTCCTTCCTTCCTTCTTTCCTTCTTTATTTCCTTCCTTCCTTCTTTATTTCCTTCCTTCCTTCTTTATTTTTTTACTTTCCTTCCTTCCTTCTTTCTTTCTTATTATATTTTTTCTTTTTCTATTCTCTTGATAATAAATGGGAAAGGGAAAAAATAAAGAAAAAGAAGAAAAAAAAAAGAGAAATGAGAATTATTCTTTTCTTCTTCTCTTCTTCTATTTGTTGTATATTAAATTTAACATTCGATGTATTAGTAGTATTGCGTGTTTGTATAATGAATTGGAGATATTCGCATGCGAAACTCTCGAACTTTGCTTTCGTGAAATCTTCCTCTCGCTTGTCCTAGATACATTTTATTATTATTATTATTATTAATTGTTATTATTATTAAGAGACTATGGAAAAAAGTATTTGAAAATGAAAATTTGTCAATTTGATTTATTTAGCTTCTTTTTTAATTTCTTTTCTTTTTATTTGTCACGTTCGTTTTCGTATTAATTATATTTTATATATCAACAATTATATATTTTTCATATAAGAATAATAA
>NW_014569614.1:178685-182806 GCF_001313835.1 Polistes canadensis
TTTATATTAGTATTAATTATTTTATATATCAACGATATTATATATTTTTCATATAAGAATAATAATAATTATTATTATTATTAGGAGACTATAGAAAAAAGTATTTGAAAATGAAAATTTGTCAAATCGATTTATTTATTTTCTTTTTTTAATTTCTTTTCTTTTTATTTCTCACGTTTATATTCGTATTAATTATTTTATATATCAACGATATTATATATTTTTCATATAAGAATAATAATAATTATTATTATTATTACGAGACTCTATTGAAAAGAAAATATTTGAATATGATAATTTGTCAATATAATTTATTACTTTCTTTATTAACTTTATTTATATTTCTCACGTTTATATTCGTATTAATAATATTATACATCAACGATTAATATTCTAAAACAATTAACGTTATCGTTCCAAACGTCAATGAATTTGATCGTATCGTTATTTAAATTATAAAACAAACGTGTTCCTGCGATAAGCGAATATAAATAGGCTACGTTTTCATATAATTACATTTTATATAATAAAACAAATATATATTAAAATTAATAAAGAGAAAATAATGCAAAACAAAAATATTCCAATTTGAAAAACTACTAAACAAGTACCTACATAAATCCTAGTTAAATATCGTGGGAGTCAAAAACGGGGTACGGATGAGGGGGGGGGGGTTGGTTATCTAGAAGAATAAAAAAAGCAGAAGAACAATAATAGTAGGGTGTGTTAAAAAATATGGTTAAACGCGATGAAGAAGAAAGGTGGAAGGGTGGATTGGTAAAGACACAACGGTGGGGAGGGGGGGCAGAAGGGGGGGGAGGCGGTGAACTGTTGGTGTCGCGTCTCGTCTCGTCTCGGGTGGGGTGGGGCGGAGGGAAAGGGGGAAAGTTTTCGTGCCACGGGAGTAAGAAGAAAGGGAAAGGGAAAGAGAAAGTTTTGGAAAGGGAAAGGGTGGAGTCTAGGCGCCGGGAAACCGGGGTGAAAGGAAGAGGAAGGGTGAAAGGACGGAAGGAAGGACGGAACGGAACGGAACGGAAGAAAGGAACGAAGGTCGTTCGTTCGGTTGCTTGGTTGGTTGGTTGGTTGGTTGGTTGGTTAGTTAGGTGAGGGGTTGAGGGTGGAAGGGTAGGGCTTGAAAAACGGTGAAAGTCCTACCGCGCTCGATAAACCACCCCCTGAACCACGCCAAGGTCATGGCCGTTGCTCCAACTCAAAGCCTCCGGACTTTACTTTCTTCCTTCTTTCTCTCTCTCTCTCTCTCTCTCTTTCTTTTTCGTTAATTTTCTCTTTTCTCTTTCTATCTTTTTCTTTTTTCTTTTATTTTATTTTATTTTATCCTCCCCCCCTTTTTTCGTTCAACGTGTCGTCGTCTACCCTTTATTATCCATTTCCTTCGGCGTCGTCGTTGGTATAGTACCAACGCCCTTTTTTTTTCTTTTTTTTTTTTTTTCTTTTCTTTTTCTTTTTTTCAGACACACAATTCGAAGGACGAAATGATACGGAATCGTCGTCGTCTTACCGTCTCAGACGTTTTTCTTTTACAGCCCCCCATTCTCCTTCTCATCCTTCTCAACACCGCCCCCGACTCTGGAAACGACAGGGTCAAAGGTCATGTCAGGAAGGTCGTTCCTTTAACACCTTCTTAGGTTTTTCTTCTTCCTACGCTTCTTACTTTTCTTTTCTTTTCTTTCTTTTTCTTTTTTGTATGTTTCTTATCTTTTATTACTCGTCTCTTTTAATCTATCTCTCTCGTCGCGTTAGATTAATAATAATAATAATAATAATAATTAATAAAAGTGTCTTACAGGAAAGTTGGACAGGTTGAAAATTTGTAAAACGTTTATTTCGATTTTATTGAACGTTTCGTTCCCCCCCTTTATCTAAACTTCTTCAGCAACTGAAAATTTATTTTATGACTTTTTTTAAATAATAATAAGTAATAATATATTTTGTTTTTATTTTTAACATTTGTTATTATATATCTTAAGTAAAAATTGAATACATTTTATATAACGCGATTATAATATATTTATTATAAGTTAATGATTTTTAATTTTTCAATATATTTTTTAAATTTGAACGAATTAATTTATAATCGTAAATATATAAGTTAAACGTTTAACAAATAGAATAAATAATATTATTAATCAACGATATATTCGAGCGTCATTTGAATTTGGATATATCAATAATTACGCAAGTTGCAATTGGATATGCAAAATTGAATGGGAGTTAAGTATACTCGTGATCGATTAATAACGTTTGGTAAAGAAAGAGAAAAAAAATAAAAAACAAAACTGATATGTGTACTTATGTACCCACGTAAGAAGTTATACTTCTTTAGCGTATACCAAAACGAATATAACCTCAAAAATAACTTCAATTTGCCCGCGCCTAGCGTAAATATCGACAACTTCGTGGTGTCGATTTTTCGGTCGCATCTAACTTCACTTTCCAAAACGCGCCAAAAGAAATATAAATTCAAAAATAAAAAATGTATCATACTCGATTTTGATAATTTCGGGTGGGGGGAGGGAGAGATTATTTTTCTTCTTCTTCTTCTTCTTCTTATATACAGTTGTTAAAAAAAGAAAAAAAGGAAAGGAAGAAATAGAAAAATAAAATCTGATACTCGAAAGAGTATTAAGAAAAAAATGTAGGAAACATCGTTGCAAAGATAAATAATAGTAATCGTTAATCTTACGTTTTTGCGCCTTAACATTTGGTCTGACGATTGAAATAAAAAAAAAAAGAAAGAAAAAATATGTTTTAACATTTATTTATTTATTCATTGATTTCCTTTTTCTTTTTCTTTTTCTTCTTTCTTTTTTTCTTTTATGCATAAACTTACGATGCAATTTCGCATCGTCGTAGTCGTACACTTATACGAACGTACGTTTTCTATAATAATAATAACAATAATATAATGACAAACAACAACATACAATAATATATTATAATAATTTAACTTCTTACGTTTAATGAATTCGGCAAATCGTAAACGGCGATATCTTTTTTACGTGACGTTTAGTTCGACCTTGATATTTCATCGGATCAAAAGGAGTTGTTCACCTTTGATTTTTATCACCGAAAGACGAGACAACGAACTCGGTTGAATAGTCGGGTAGAAGAGTAGTGGGGTGAGGAGGGGGGGGACGAATCGGGGCAGGCGGGGGGGGGGAGGAATCCAGTGAAAGTGTCGTCTACGTCCATGGCCCCCTGTCTCGTTCGGTCTCCATATCTTATTTTCATTTATTTCATGGTAATTCGCGAGAAAAAGAGTAAAAACTGTTTCGAAAAGAGCAGCAGGATGATTGTGAGGGTTGTGCGGGGAGGAAAGGAATGAGAACGGTGGGTAGGGGGAGAGGGAGAGGGGATTGAGAGCGTGGGTGAACGATAAAAGGGGGATAGAAAGAGTAGGAGAAACGATGGGGGTGGGGGTGGGGGTTTGGGGTTGGGGGAGACGATAGAATCGCGTCGAGGGTTGACGAGGTTCGTCTTGTGGTTTCGTGGATGACCTTGACCGTGGTGGATCGATCAGGCCAGTGGAACCCGGCAGTCACCATGACTACGAAGGGTTCCTATCTTCTTCGAGCTTCTTTCTCTCTCTCTCTCTCTCTCTCACACACTCTCTGTGTTTCTCTCTTTCTCGTAGTTTCTCGTAGTTTCTTTCGACATTGCGAAAATTCCAGACGAACGTATTGATATTATTATACCTCCTTCCCTAACCACCACCACCACCAACATCACCACCATCACCACCCCCCATCCACCCCCCTACTTACATCTATCGTATTTTCATTTTTATCTCTTTATTTCTTTCCGCTGCTACGTAACGCGAGACACGTAACTTAACCTTCTAGCCATTTCTCTCTCTCTCTCTCTCTTTCTCTCTCTCTCTTTCTTTCTTTGATTCTTTCATTCTTTCCATCTCTTTTTAATTCCATGGGGATTACAATGTGAAGCACGTCGGCGCGTCATATGAGAAAAATTCTTTGGCGTGCCCTTTAGAATTTGAAATTTCAAAATTTCCCGCCCTTCGTGCGCATACGCTTTACGCACATAGATACGTTCCCCATGTCAGAACAGTAAACCTAACCACCCACCCACCCACCCACCTA
>NW_014569614.1:185211-186381 GCF_001313835.1 Polistes canadensis
TCTCTCTCTCTCTCTCTCTCTTTCCCTTTCTATGAAAATAAAAAAAAAAAAGGAAACGAGAAGAAATTGATAGAAAAAAAGTAAAGTAAAGTAAAGTAAAAAAAGAAAAAAAGGGTATAATAAAGAAAACGAGTCTACGTAAAAGAACCGGTGGTGGACGAAAGTCGAGCACCCGATTAGATTCGTTTCAAATCATTTTCACGCATTAAAATAAAAAAAAAAATATAATAATAAAAGAAAGTAAAGAAAAGAAAGAAAGCCAGAAAGCAAGAAAAAAGAAAGATGGTGGGTACGTTCTCCTGTGACCTTGGTAGACGTCAATATCGTTCGTTCGTTGGTTCGTCCATCAAAAGGTTGGCTGGTTCTTTGTACTTACTCTATACGGTCTTCTAGACAGAAAGAGAGAAAAGGGTGCGGGGGGGGGGGAGAATGGAAAATGTTTGAGGGTGGTAAAGAGAGAGAGATAGACAGGGAGAGAGGGTGGTGGGAATGAGGAGGTGGGAGGTGGGAGGTGAGAGAGAGGAGAAACAGCAGCAATTCAAAGGGATGAGTAAAATAGAAGGAAACAGAGAGAGTAAGAGAGAGATAGCAATTGTTGAGGGCCAGTTCGGTGCTCTCCATAGGTAGGTTCAAGGACGACCACGCCCTGTCTGCTCGGCACCCTCACGACAAGCCACCACCACCACCAACACCACCCTCTCGTTCCAATAAGCTCTACGCAGTTCGCAAACCGCCTGGAAACAACCCCTAAATTTCAGGGACGTGTCCTCCAGCCGGATGTACCTGCGCTTCCCTTTCTCCCTATTATTCACGCCCGAAACCAACCAACCAACCCCCCGCCACCTCCTCCTCCTCCCCTGTTCTAACCAAGTAATACAACCATCCGTGCGTGTACTCAAAACGATATGCGTTTTTTTCCAAAATGAACGAACAAACATATTCAATTCCACATATTTTCTTTCCCCCTTTTGAAAAAAAAAACCCTTCTTCCCAGTATCTTGTCCCATTTTTATATTCCGACCCGCGTATTTTTTTTTTTTTCGATATTTTTACCTTCCCCTGTTGTTTGTACCTTTCTCATTTTTTTTGTATTAGTTCCTTTTATTTTTCTTATATATTTATTTTTTCTTTTTATTATTATTATTATTATATATTATTATTATTATATAT
>NW_014569614.1:186592-212447 GCF_001313835.1 Polistes canadensis
AATATATATATATATATATATACATATACAAAAATAAATGATAATATATGAACGAAAGAAAACTAGCACGTGTATACTAAAGTTAACTGCACGTGCACAACGTGCGTGTGCGCTACTATAGTTATTATCTTATCTCGCAAGTGGGAAAGAGAAAACCAAAAAAGAAACAAAGAGAGAGAGAGAGAGAGAGGGAGAGAGAGGGAGAGAGAAAGAGATAGAGGAAGGACAACCGGCTGTTACTCTTCGACTTCCGCGAGAGAAAGGGACAGGTTGTGAATACTTTGTAACGACTGCTGATATCTAACTCGTTTAATTGGAACTGTTCGATACGAGAAAGAAATAGTAACTGGAAGAAATATATACAACGAAACAAAGAGAGAAAGAGAGAGAGAGAAAGAGAGAGAGAGAGAGAGGGAAAAGGATAAGAGAAGGAAAATAATGATCGTTGAATTCAACGAAATCAAACTAACCAACCCATCCATCCGGTTCTTATTTCTTCTATAGTTTTTTTTTTTTTAAAATGTTTCTTATTTTATTCTATCATCATCTTCCTTTCCAGTTTCCCCTGTTTTTTATCTTCTTCTAATAATTTCTCTCTCTCTCTCTCTCTCTCTAGCTTTTTTTTCCTCATCTCTGTGTATTTCTTATTGTTTTTTTTTTTTTTTTTTCTATTTTTTTTTAAAGTATATATTAATTTTGTTATCCTACTTCCCGTTTGACATTTTCGTACAAAATCGTTTATCGTTAATTTCGATATTATATTATTACCTTTACCTAACGTACGAATTCGAACGATAGGGAAAACAATTTTTTCTCTATCTTTCTCTTTTTTCCTCTCTCATTTTCCTTCTTTTCTTGGTTTTTTTCTTTTTATTTATTTATTTATTTATTTATAATTTTAATTAATCGAGATAGATTAGAAGTATACGTCAATCTTTATTTACGAAAACACGCGAATGAAGCTTGGAATAAAATAAGAATAAGAATACGAGTAGAAATAAGAATAATAATGAAAACGGGAGGATCCCTCCCCCTTATCCCCCTTTCCCCACTTCCTCCACCTCCTCCTCCTTCTCCTCTTCCTCCTCCTTTTTTCCTTCCTTCTTTTTCTATTTTGCGATTTCGTATATCGAAGGAGGCTCGTACGATCGTTTTACTATCTCTTTACCAATATATCTATGTATACACATACACAATACACATATATATGTACATACATGTATATACAAAGTGCATCGCTAAGAGGGCCGACCTTCGACCTTAGATAGGTACCCATTGCCATTATCGCCATTTCCAACGAATTCAAAAAAGAAAGAAAGAAAGAGAGAGAGAGAGAGAGAGAATGAATGATAGTTGCTTTCGGAAATGATTCAAAAAAAAAGAAAAAAGGAAAAAAAAGATAAGAATAATAATATACGTATATTATAATATATTCGAAATAATTTTTTTGGGAATAATTTAGGGGGGGGGGAGGGAAAGGGGAAAAAGAATGATAGTGGTTGCTTTTGAAAATGACTTATGGTTGTCAAAAAAACAAAAAAACAGTAAACGGGAGAAAAAAATAACTTCTTCTCGATTAGTATTATTATATTATTTTTCGAAATAATTTGACACAAAAATATGGTTGGAAGGGGAGGAAAAAAAATTAAAACATTATGTGAAAATATAAATGACATATATGTATATAAATAATTCATATGATAATATATATATATATATGAAGGTCACTTTTATATATCATTCGAAACATTATAATAATGACGATGAAGAATAAATCAGGACGAGTTTTTGGATTCTGATATAAATTCAATCTTTTTTTTTTTTTTGTTTTCCAACGATTCTTCGTTATACTCCTGAAATTAATAAAAATATATTTACGTTTCATTTCGTTTATTTTTTTCCACGTTTTATATATTACATTATATTATATTTATTTTATTTTATTTTATTTTATTTCTTTTGTTTTTCTTGTATGTATTTTTTTCAAGTACATAGTTAATTTATTTGTTTATCGTAATTTACGTAACGCGAGTTATAATAAGGACTTATGAATATTTCTCGTTATTACAAATGGCTGCGTTATTTTAACCAAAATTTCGTTAATACGTTGTTATATCATTTCCTCATTTTGAGTAATCTTTTATCTTTCTCTTTCTCTTTCTCTCTCTCTCTCTCTCTCTCTTTCTCTCTTCATTTTTTTCTTTCTCCTTTTTTTTTCTTCTTCTTCTTTCCAATCTCGTTTATTTAGGAGTACTAGGTTGGTACAATTTTGTGTCTTGACCTTTCCTATCTCGTAAGAGGATAAAAAGTATTCGCATGTTATATCTCGTTTTTTTTCTTAATTATGAATATTTAATGAATTTTTATATACAGAAAAAAGAAAAAAGAAAAAGAAAAAGGAAGAAAGAAAGAAAGGAAAAAAAGAAAAAGATACGAATGATCATGGCGTTAAGAGGACAGTTGTTAGACAAAAATATAATGAGAATAATACTTGTAATACACATCATTAATATTATAATATTATCTCTCATCGTCCTGAAATTTTTGTATTCATCTTTTTTTTTGTCGTATTTTTCCGTGAAAAATACACGCACGCGCATATATACCATTTTTGTTTTTTTTTTTTTTTTTAAATAAATAATTGCATACAATATTATCAAAATATGTGAAATATTTATCAAAAAACAAAAAAAAGATACACGTATACAAATTAAAAAAACATATTATTTCATATCTTTATTATCATCCGAAATTTATTCATTATTCTTGTTATTCTAGAAAGGAATCCGAAGAACCTATACACAGATACATACTCGCACGTATATAAACACGTTACTCTATTTTTCGAAATATTTCTTCTCCTTATCAACGAGATAATTTTCCAAATTTTATAACATCCTCACACACACACACACACACACATACTACACATTGCATACAACATTTATTTGAATACATATAACTAAAAATCTAAATGAAGTTTCCTTAAAAAGAAAATTTCTACCAAAGTCCTTTTACGTTCTCTCTCTCTCTCTTTCTCTCTCACACACACACACATACGATCATACACACACTATATTTCTGTCTCTTTCTTTTTCGTTTGTACCTCGTGCAAGTATACAACACGCTCGTATCCTGCGGATAGCGGGAGAAACATCGATCCGGATCTTCGTGAATCTTTCAACGAAATTACACTGCTAGCTCGTAAACTCGAAGATGTAGCCACGCAGGTGTGGTACATGTTCGTGGGCGCCTTCTTCTTCTTCTTCTTCTTCTTCTTCTTCTTCTTCTTCTTCTTCTCACATGAAAGAAAGAGAAAAAGAGAGAGAGAGAGAGAGAAAGATTATGTTCTATGTAAGACCAGACCTAACTGCTGAGCCCAGTTCATTTTCTTATTCTTATTCTTATTTTTTCTTCTTCTATTTCTTCTACTTCTTCATTATTTCTTCTTCTTCTTCTTCTACTTCTTCTACTTATGCTTATTTTTTCTTATTCTTGTTTTTCTTCTTCTTCTACTTCTTCTACTTCTGCTAATTTTTTCTTATTCTTGTTTTTCTTCTTCTTCTTCTTCTACTTCTTCTACTTTTGCTTATTTTTTCTTATTCTTGTTTTTCTTCTTCTTCTTCTTCTTCTACTTCTTTTACTTCTGCTAATTTTTTCTTATTTTCGTTTTTCTTCTTCTTCTTCTTCTTCTTCTTCTTAATTGTTACTTCTTCATCTTCCTTCTTATTTTTCAATTTTTATTCTACTTCTTTATTTGTGTTTCTTCTTCTTCCACATCTTCTTTCATATTTTTCAATTTTTATTCTAATTATTTACTTCTGTTTCTTTTTTATTCTTGTGTTTCTTCTTCTTCCTCATCTTCTTTCTTATTTTTCAATTTTTATTCTACTTCTTTACTTGTGTTTCTTCTTCTTCCTCATCTTCTTTTATATTTTTCAATTTTCGTTCTCCTTCTTTACTTCTGTTTTGTTTCTTTCTTTCTTTTTTATTTTATATTTGTTCTTCATTTTATTACTTAAAAAATAAAAAAAGATAAATGACAGTATACGATGAAGGGACCCTGACCTTAGACAATCCGCCCCTGTCCTCAACACCTATCCTCTTCTTCGTGACTAAATCCTTCTAAGAGTGGGTACGGATAAGAACCAGGGGGTTGGGGATTGGGAGGGGAATTGCGTCAGAGTTTCATGCCAATTAAACCAAGGAGGGCTTAGTTTTCGATAAATTTCGAGAATACTTTTATGATCGATCAGCTATCTTAATCGGCCCATTTTTTTTATCTCCCTCCTTTTTTCTTTTTTTCATCTTCTTGTTTCATTTCAAAATCTGTTCTACTTAATTTTATTTCTCTTTATTTATTACTCTTTTTATATTATTAATTTTTTGTGATCACTCACAAGTTAAACACGTTTTTTTCTTTTTTTAAATTAAATTCAATTGAATTTTGTATTATTCGCGTTAACATTTTAGAATTGTAATAAATATAAAAATAAATAATATCAAATATTTGTAATCAAAATGTGTGAAAGGATTATTTAATAAAAAAATCGAGAATGATCGATAGATTCATTATTGATACTTAATTTATCGAGTTAAATATCCTTGATAAACAGGATTATATTATAATAATAATAATAATGACACATACTATGAAACATTCTAATCATTTAGAACAGTAAAAAAAAAAAAAACAAAGAAAAAGGAAAAAGAAAAAGAAACGAACAGAAGAAGAAAAAAAAAAGAATATGATCAATATCCATGATCTATTATCGAGGATCGATAGATCAAGATCTAAAGAATTTTATTTCGAAATGATCATTTAATTATTCTATTCTTGTCACGAGTACCTACCTTTCCATCAGAGACAGGTTAACGTACGTTCGTGTATGCATGAATGCATGCATGCATGCATGCATGCATACATACATCTAACTATATATGTATGTTATTTATCTGTATCTGTATCTGTATCTTTATACGTGTCTCTCTCTTTTTCTCTATGTCTGTATGTATGTGTGTGTGTACATAGTAATTAACTCACATTACGTACGAGTTCTACGTCTTCGAGGAATTTCTCATAACCCGTTTCCCGGAAGGATCGATAAAATGCTTCCGAAGATAGCGCGATAATATACATGTATAATACTTAATTAAGTATGTGTGTATATCTGTCTGTCTATGTTTATGCGTGTATACGTTAGTTCCCGTCTATTTTCTTTCTTTTTCTCCTAGCTTTTTATTCATACTAGAGAAGAAGAGACTCGATAAAACCGATGATTGTTTTTTAATACGATATAAATGCTTTCGCTTTTTTTTTCCTTTTTTCTTTTTTTTTTTTTTGATAATACGCTCCGGTTCGCATAATGCAATCTTTGTTTTTTTTATAGTGGTACGTAAGTTTGTTCAAATTTCATATTTATTTTTATATTATTATTATTCGTAATATATAATTATTTTCATAGATTGGTATTAGAAATATTTATTTTTTTTATATTTGTTCGTTTTTATATATAATAAATATTTCATTCAATTATAATTGAATTGAATTTTATTTATATATTTAATAACTGAAAAATTTCGTTTTTTTTTAACTTGCATTAGTATAATATTATATATATATATATTTTCCTATGAGTAAAATAATACATTTAATCTTCAACATTTTTGTTAGAAGAAAAAATATAAAAAAATGATAACCTTGAAAAGAAACGTATTAAAATAGGATCTGTAAAAAATTGAGTAGACATAAGCAAGATTTGATCCCAATGGGAATATTCGACGTGTTGAGAAAAGAATCTTAAATAAAATGAATGATGGTGGGGATTGGAGGGAGGAAAAGGGGGGGGGGGTAGAAGATAAGAAATTTCGTCGAACGATGATTTTTGCGTTCTTCACTTCTACTTTTTTTTTTCTTCTTCTTCTTCTTTTTATTTTTTTTTGTAGAATAGCGCCTAGAAATAGGAATATTTCAGACAACGGGGGTTGATACTTTCTACGGGGTAAAAAGTTAGCTACGCATATACGTTCGTATTCGTCCATCCACCCACGCACGTAATCGCGAGGGGGTTGCTTGAGATAGGTGCTTTCAAACAAGGGGTTGATACTCCTTTCTCAAGAGTAAAAATTAGATATACGCATACACACGTGTATGGTGGTGATGGTGGTGGTGGGGGTTACTTGGGGAAATATGCGTTGTTTTAGCCAAAGAATATATATATATATATATATATATGTATTTTCTCCAGGGTAAAAGTTTAATATACATACACATACACGCATACACACAACAACAAACACATATGACGGATATGACGTAATATGGAAATGGGCGTTCTCGGATGAAGGGTTGATACTTTCTCCGAGGGTTGAATACATATTAACACGCACACACGCACACACACATACATATACGTGAGCGTATATGCATATAGGGGGGTAACTTGAAATAAGATGTTTCAGAGAAAGGGGTTAATACTTTCACTTGGGTAAGAATTACACATCACACACGTATACAAACTGACAATGTACGTATGAACATAAAAAAAAAGAAAATATGTAAGAAAGGGGGAGGGAGGTACGTATGCATAGATTTATTGAGATAGGAAAAAAAGGAAGAGGGGGTTGGGGGGGAGAGGTTAGATTGTTTGCAAGGTGAACAGAAGAGAATAGGAGAAAGAAAGGAAGGGGTAGTGGTGGTAGGGGTAGTTTGAGACAGAGTGGGGTAGGGTGGGGTGGTGAGACTAAGAGACGGCAGTGAATCGGTTGAAGGTTTCAGTGAAGGGAGGAAGGTGTTTGCCGACGAAACGGATGTCTGGCTTGGGGTAGGACGCGCCCAGAAGGTCGTCGAAAGGACGAGCCTGAGGGGGTAGGGGTAGGTCAGCACCCACCTACGCACTTACAATCGATACACCTCAGATCTATGACGAGGACGACGATTACGAGTCTACCCCCAAACGGGGTGGAGTGGGGTGGGCTAGGGTAGTTGTTGGGTGGGCTAGGGTAGTTGTTAGGTGTTTGGAAAAATGAACAGGGGGATGAATTGTGTGTGGTTGAGATGATTATATTAAAATGCTATTAAATCTTTAGGTTTGTTTGTTTGTTTTTTTTTTTTTATTTTCTTTTGTCCATATATCTGTCCTTATCTAACACCTTTCCCCCATTTACTTTTAACAGAGGAACCCATAAATTTGAAAATGATTTCTAGTCGTCCGCACCACCGACCGATTTGGCCAAAAACTTCAAACCTTAGGGTTCGTTGGTTCGTTGGTTGGTTGATTGGTTGTCTGGTTGGTTGGTTGGATGGTTGGTTGGTTGGTTGGTTGGTTGGTTGGTTGGTTGGTTGGTTGGTTGGTTGGTTGGTTGGTTGGTTGGTTGGTTGGTTGGCTGGTTGGTTGGCTGGTTTTTCGGCAGTGTTCGATAAACGTTGAAAAGGGTGGCTTCTCTCTCTCTCTCTCTCTCTCTCTCTCTCTCTCTCTCTCTCTTTCTTTTATTATCTTTTTGAAACACCAAAAGATAGTATACATTGACCTTGAGAAAATACGATAGCTCTTGTCGGCTACGCAACTCTAACGCGTTACATGTAAAATAATTGTTTTTTTATTTAATTATAATATATATTTATATTTTATTTAATTATATTTATTTAATAATTATATATATACGTATAATTATTCATTTATTATGGTTTTTTAATTGAAGTATAAACGCGTTGAATAAAAGTTACGATCAAGGAACAATGAAATTCGTTTTCCTCGCGAGTACCATTTTGTCAGATTATTTTCGATTATTTTAACGAGAAGTTTGTTGACAGTTAGATAAAAGGGGTGGAGAAAGGGGGGAAGGAAAGGGTGGAAGTGTAGGATGAAATAATACGTGGATCGTATGTTTCCCCATTTTGATAAATGTATAAACAATATTTCTTTTCGTACGAAAATCTACGTGACTTCGTTTCACACGTATTTTTTCCTCTTTTAATTCTTTTCTTTTTTCCTTATTTTTACTTCGTGATTTAGACTCGAACATGTCGATAACTGATGATTTATTTCCTATCCTTTATTCCTCTTCTATCTTTTTCTATATAAATATATGTGCGTGTGTGTTGTATGCGTGTTTTACGAATGTATAATTTAAATATTATATTTTAATGGTATGAAAAAAAGAATAAAAAAGTAATTTACAAACAAATCGTTAATCATATTTACATATGAAATGAAAAATATTTTGAGATTATATTTTTATAATATATTATCTATCAATATTAAATATATTTATGTTTGTATCAATGTTAAATATTTAATGTCAATAATGACATATTAATATCATTTAAATTCATATGTCACATTTGAAATGACAATACATAATAATTATATTCAATTTATTTCTCTAAAAATAACTACAAAATATTTGCACACGTGTGATATTATGCATAAAAAGAAATTGAGTTCAAATGGGTTAATCGTTTCTATTTTTTTTTAAATAATCATCAAATCGTAATATATTTATATTTGTAAATTATTATAATACTTATATCATATCGATATTAATTAATATTATATATTATTGATACATCATAAATTTATATCATTCGCTTGATAACAATAGTAAGCACAATAATAAGCACAATAATAATAATAATATTAAACAAAAAAAAAGAAAAATATTACCTTTGAAAAATGCCGATACTTAATATTAGTCGAAATCGAATACGTCAGAATGACGAATGTAAAAAAACGTAAGATAAGTATAGAAATATCGGAGGGAGGATGAATACGAAGGTGGAAGAGAAAGAGGTGGAGAAGAAGAAGAAGAAGGAGGAGGAGGAGGAGGAGGAGGTGTAGGAGGAAAGGAAGGGGAGATTTGTGGTGGTAGATGTGGGGTGGGAGAAGGGTGGGATCGACTGAGGCGTCGTTCAATTAACTCCTTCTAATCGTTCGTTGCACCGAACGTGCGATCGTAAAACCGTCACGAGGTCGTAAAACCTTCAACCGCTCGTCCGTACGCAAAACAAGCGTTCGTACATCGACTCTTTCTTTCTCTTTCCTTTTTCTTTCTTCTCTTATATTATTCTTCTTTTTTCTCTTTTTTTTTTCCTTTTATATTTTTATTTTTCTTCTTCGTCACATATAACGTCTACTTACGTGGTAGGTTACGAAGCATTTTCGTTATCCATAGTCCCTGAAATTATTAACGTTCGGGAAAATGAACTAATAATTCACGATCGAATGAACGAATGAGAGATTTTACCCACCCATTCAACGGGTTTTCGTTTTCTACAAATTTTACTAATTCCTACGATATTTTTCTTTTGTTTTGTTTTGTTTTCTTCTTCTTTTTTTAGGTTAGAAATACGTATACACGTTTGAATGTTCCCGCCATTTTAATGTCCCGCCATTGTTGATGATTTTTTTTTATATTGGATCGGTTTATTTTTTTATCTTTATATTTATACTTGAATTCTTTGTTTTATGAGATTAAATTCCGTTGCATAGATAACAAATAACTGTTCGTTATATTTGATCGCTTTTTTGTTTTTAGCTGATTTTTCGTTAATTTGTTGGTTATGTTTTATCGTATGGAAAACAAATAAACGTTACGCCATTTTGTATTATTTCTAATTTTCTCAACTATGTCGGTATTCAATATATTCTTTACCTTAATTACGTATCTTTTGTAAATCTCATTTATTTCCAATGGAAAGAAAATCATTACAATTATATACCTTTTATCTTCCTTTTATCGTCATAAAAATATCTTCGTAATGCGTTGAAGAGAAAATATATTTCTAATTTCTTTCTAAAAAAAGAAAAAAATAGAAGAAAATAAAAGTAGAAGAAAAAGAGGAAGAAAAAGTAGAAAAATTGTTCTCTTAATTGATACACACGTAACAATCGAAGGTATTACGCGTTCGATTACGTTGATCGTGATTTATGGTTAAAATTGTAATGCGACTACTACTATTATTATTATTACTACTACTACTACTACTACTACTATTAACGTGCAATAAAACATAACCTCGTTGACTATTAGAAGAACTTACGATTCTCGTTGGCAGAAAGGAAATTAATAAAAGTGAGAAAGAGATGAAACGTAATGACGGTGTATGATTGGTGATTGGGGGGCTGGGGAGGGGAAGCAGTGGTGTGGTCAACCGAGAGGAAGAGGTAGGAAAAAAAAAGAAGTCAGTCTCGCGACAATGACAACGACAACTAAGAGACTACGACAATAATGGCGACTATTGCATTCCTTCCGCACGCGAAGAGACCGAGGCCGGCCGACTTTCTCGGTTCTCTTTTCCTCTCCTCTCCTCTCCTCACCTATCCACAATGTTCACGTAGTTACTGTTCCATCCATCCTATCCATCCATCCGTCGTCGATCCGTAGCCAGCCGATTTTTCCTTTCTCGCAGGGAAAATCAAGGTGTTGCGCATTGCTGCTACGACAAATAAATGCAACTACGACAACGACAACGACGACTCTCGCTGATCTTGCTTTCGAAAATGCGAAGAGGAGAACTACCTACTAGCTAGCTAGCGTGTCGTGCTGATCTATAAATCTCATTACTCTACTTTACCACATACGTTTAAGAAAACTTTTCTTTCCATTTAAATGCATCTACGGTATCTGCTTCTTCTTATTTTTTTTTTCTCTTTCTTTTTCTTTTTTCTTTTTGTATACTATATTACATATTATAACGATTTCAAACATTCTTTATTTTATGCGCGAGTAATTAGTTGTTATTGTTGTTGTTGTTGTTGGTAAGTGGTAGAAGAAACATGAGGAACGAGGAATCGAGAGATTTGTAAGATAGAAAAATGGCGGCAGTAGTTTTAGGTTAGATTTGGAAGAAAAAACAAAATGGCGGAGTTAGATTTTGGGTAGTTAGCGCCGAACAATGGCGGGAAACATCGGAACCACGCGAGAACTTTTAAAATCAGAATTTTCTTCGAATATGGGTAATAATAAATAAACGAGAATTAATTGCAATAAATTTTCTCGTTAAACAAAAGTCGTTTAATTAATAAAAGAGAAATAACCAAAAAAAATAACGATTTTCGATAGGAAAAAGTTCGTAATCGAGAGCTGTAATTTGAGACGGTTAACATGAAATTTAAAAAAAAACAATTAAATGAACGGAAGAATCTCGCTTGCGTAAAAATGGCGACAAATTGAAACACTACGCTTGTTTCAAAACATAAAAAAAAACCAAAAACGAAACGAAACGATATAAAAAAAGAAGAACAACTCCCAGGGTAAATGCAGGAAAACAACGTTTCGTGTTCATGTTTCTTTTTTTTTTTCTTTTCTTTTCTTTTTAAATTCTCGATCAAGCAACAGTAACAGCAACAGCAGGTAGATGCAAGTGAGATGTGCCGCGAGTTCGAAAGTGAGAAAGAGAAAAGAGAAAAACGCAAAAGTGCAAGAAGACCGAGAGAAGAAGAAGAAGAAGAAAAAGAAAAGAAGAAGAAGAAGATGACGACGACACGAGGAGGGAATTGGGGGGTGAGTGGGGAGGGGGAGGGGGTTGGGAAGTGCATCGGGCGAACGGGTCGTGCCGAGGAGAAGAGGTGGTGGTGTTGGATGATGGTGAGGTGGTAGAGAGGGGTACAGGAGGGGGAGGGTTGAGGGGGGGACTGAGAAGAGTAGGAAAATTCAGGTCGCGCCTTGACATACTTGTACTTACCACGTGCATCGGTCGGTGCGCGCGCGCATTGCGCGAGTAACAGAATGAGAGTGAGTGGGTAAGAAAGAGAAAGAGAGAGAGAGAGAGAGAGAAAATACGCTCGATGCACCGCGAGAAAACGCGTTTACTTCTATAAGTCTATAACACATCTCTTTTTCTTTTTATTATTATTATTATTGTTATTATTGTTGTTATTGTTATTTGTATATTTTTCTTTTCCTTTTTTAATTGCTTTTTTTTTATAGTAATTTACGTAGTTTCTTTCGCTTCCCCAACCAACAAACCCTCCTTCGTTTTCCTATTCCGCAAATTGAAATATTATTTTTTTTCTTGATGATAAGGGTTCATAGGGAACTTGGACATAAAAAGAAGTAGAACTTAATTTAACTAAGTTGGACGTTTCGTCCCTTTATTGGGACTTCTTCAGCAACTTAATCTTTAAAGTTCAGCGTCTTTTTTTTGTTTTATTTTGTTCATACATATATATACACACGATTAGTTTAATATAAATTTGTAGATTTATATTGATTACGTTTACTTTGAGGATTAAAAATTCAATTCGTTCGATGCGTTAATTGTAATTAAGATAAAAAAAGGAAGGAAGGTAGGAAGGAAGGAGGGATGGATGGTTGTTTGGGGTTTTTAAAGGTTTTTGTTTTAGGAAAAGTCACAGTAGAAAGTATGAAAGTGGTAAAACAACTCGAAAGGTCGTTATCTATCTGGTATTGCGTTCGCGCGCACGTTTTCAACGAGATAGCACGTTTATCGTCATATTACGAATGCAAATTCCAAGGTGCAACAACCGCTGCAACGATCGAGTGCAACGGCGGTGCTGTGCGGTGCGTCTTCCTCCCCTCTCCCACCTCCACCACCACCACCACCACCTCCTCCTCCTCGGTTAAACGACGGACAGTTGCACCGGTATACGACGTTTTCTCCAATAGTTTTAACAAATTTAACGAATTATGATAGTTATTATGATTTTCTCAAAAAAAGAAAACAAAAAAAGAGGAATTTTGTTTTCGAAAAAATCCGGCGTTCTATTCTTTTTGATTTTTTTTTCTCTTTTCTTCTCTAATATTTCGTTTCATTTTTATCGATTGAAATTATAAATTGAAGAAGAAGAAGAAGGAAAAAAAAAAGTAATTTTGGATCCAACGTTATTTCCAAATATCCCATGAAAAACACACACACACATTTATATATATATATATATATATATCATGATATTTGAATTATTATATCGCGATTAGGTTGTCGATTATTTAAATGCATTTGACGACGATTCCTCGAATACGAATTTTTGTTGTTTCTCGTTTCGTGAAAATATTTTTTCGAAAAGAAAAAAAAGAAAAAAAAAAAGAAAAGAAAAGAAAAGAAAAGAAAAGAAAGAACCTATAAGATTTTGATTCTATGATCGACGTTATCTATCAGCAAGATGTAATTGGAGAAATATAGTCGAAAGAAACGACGTTGGGGTATCAGATTTCTTGAGTTTCCAGCCGAAAAGTGTCGATTTCGTGTAGCAGCAGCAACAGCAGCAGCTACCAACGTCTTAAGAAAACTTGTCCCCTAACTGTCTCGTACGTACTATTAGGGGCCCTCCTCTTAGAATAGTCCATATAAAAGAGAGAGAAAATAAGAGTTGAATTTCTAGGGTGAACCCCCATACGTGACCTAACGCTGTACTGATGAAAACCGAAAGTGAAAGCCAAAGCTGTTGAGGGAGATGATTCGAGAACGATTTTTCTTGGTAATCCTTAATACTTCTCTTTTTTTTTTTTTTGTTCTCATTTTAGTTTCTTTAGCTTTTTTTTTCTTGCATTTCTTTATTTTTTTATTTTTTCTATCAACGACTAGAAATATAATTTTTAATACAATAAATATTGCAACTTCGAATAATGTAGACGAAAAATACGTTTTATCTTTTTGTAAAATATGAAAACATAATTGTAATGCGATATTTAAACTCGATTCGCGTTATTTTCTCTCGATTTCCAAGAAAAATCATTACACGGATAGGAAAACCATCTCCACGTTATTCTAAAGAAACTAATCATAAATAAATCGTAAAAAAAAGTTCCCGTATAAAGCTATTATAAATATTTAACAATATAATTGAGATTATAAAAATAAAACAACGAGATTTGCTTTCGATTATACGTTACAAATAAAATCAAACGAAAGTGTAATTGTAAAACAAAAAAAACAAAAAGAAAAAAAAAAGAAAGAGGCGCAAAATATACTCGACACGATTTTTCTTTACTTTTTTTTTTGTTAATGATAAAACCATAAAAGAAATTAGAACGATAATGCTACGGATAAAGTGGACACACAAAAAAAAAATATAATAGTAATTATTAAATAAATATAAATAAATAAATATAAAAAGAAAAAAAGTAGGATAGAACAGTGTAAAATGTTGTTTATTATCGTGGACGATTTCGAAGGATTAGAAAACGCGCGAAAGGTTGATCGGCAAGGAAGAAAGCGATAGATCGAGGCTCTCGAACGTGTTGCAGCTTAAAGCGATGCAACGATGCAACGATGCAACGATTCAAGCTGCTGCTGCCGAGTAACCAGCCGTTCTATCTAGGCCAGGGCTAGCGTGGCAAATGAGCTCGTTCGTTTGTTCGTTCGTTCCTACGTTCCTACGTTCCTTCGTTCCTTCGTTTATTCGTTCCTTCGTGTGCAATTCGCCCGTATGCAAGGTGCACGCACGTATGCACGCACGTATGCATGCACGTATGCACGTACGTAAGTGCATACGTGTTAACAGATAAATGTAATAATTACTCAAAATGAAAGAAAAAATATATATTTTAATATAAATATATAAATAAATAAATAAATGTAAGTGTGTGTGTGTGTGTAAAAAAAAATGGAAAGAAATTTCTAACTGATTTTCTTCTAATATTGAAATTATTATATTTTATTTGATTTTTTTTATCATTGATATTGTTGTATAGTTTTATAATTGCGATTAGAAAAGAGAAGAGTGATGTTTAAATTGATAAATAAATAAATAAATAAATAATAATAATTGGACGTAAAATAATTTCGAAATTCAAATATATAAATCAAACGAGATCGAGAAAAGATTTAATTAAAAGAAAGTGATACATAAGATTACACGCGCGCATAGAAAGGAAGAAAAAAAAAAGAAAAGAAACAGAAAAAACAATTATTTTAAATGATAAATACTATAATTCAAATTTAAAACATTAGAGGAACGTCATTAAGAACACAAGAGAACTCAACTTTCCTATAATTTCATTTCAAATACAAATACAAATATCAAAATGAATTAATACAAATATACGAAAAATCATTTCGAATTATCGATACATTCGAGCTCTCGAAAAAATATTACAAAATTCTAATTTGCCAATATAACAAATTCAATTTTGATTTAAACTCCAATCAAAAAACAAAAATCTCCAAAACATTTTCCAAATTCATTCTCAATCATAATATATTTAAATAATAAATAACAAAAAGAAAAAAAAGAATTTATATACACAGAAACTCTGTATAATGTGTTGTCAACCACTCTCTCTCTCACACACACACATATACGCATACATACACGTAGATAGTTGTATTAGTGACCGAAATGACGCTATCAGTGTTGGGAAAAAAACGAAGGATAGATATCGTGACGAGATGAAAAACGGGGGTGGAGTGGGGTGTGGTGGGGTGGGATGGGGGTTTTTAGGTAAGAGGAGAAGAGGAGGGTTTTCTAAGTGAGGATAGGTGAGATGATTTGAACGGAGAAGAAAGATTGTAAGTTAGAGGGAGGGGTGGGAGGTGGAATGGTCTCGTGCCTAAGTTGTGTATAGTTCTAGAATCTAGTTACTTACTTGGGCACTATCTCCTTAAAACCAGACTCGCATAAGGAATCGCGTGTATGTGCACGCGATCCGCGTGATCTCGATCTTTTACTTTCGATTCGGTCCGTACACGTTCACGATTTCTTCCACCTGTGCGCGCGGTGATTTCTTTTTCTTTTTATTTCTATTTTTTTTTGTTTTTTTTTTTTATTTTATTCTTTTTTCGTCTCACCGTAACCTCGCAACGGAAGAGGAATCTCAGATTATTTGTTGTTTTTTTTCATTCAATTTCTCTTTTTTTTTTTTTCATTCCTTTTTCCATTTTATTTATTGTCAATTTTATTATATTACATTGATTATTGTTGTTTTAAGAAATATATATAATTATATTTATATATAACGTAATTTTTGCAAATTTTGAAAATACGCCAATTAAATTATTATTTTAATTTTATTTTTTATTGTATACATGGTATTATATTGGTATTATTGTTTTGTAAAATACAAATTTTTAATATAAAACGGTAATGTTTAAATATTTCAATTTGTATTTTATTTAATTCATATTACAAATTATTATTTTAATTCCCTTACAACGATGCAACGCAATAATTCCATTATTTTAATCCACACACAATTTTTTATGTTTTCTTCGTATCAGGTCAATATAGTATTCCAAAATTTTCCAAGGATACATTTTTCGAATGATATTACTTCTATAGTCATTCGTATTATTTTCTTTTCTTTTCGATGTATTAGCAACGAAAAAATGTCTGGATTAAATAAGATGTTATCGAAAGAAAGAATAAAAAAAGAAAAGAAAAAAAATAATCTTTTCGAAATGACACGAGATTCCTTTAAAACGTTAAATTTGAACGATAATAATTCGGGACGATTTATTTCGGAATTTATAAAAGACGATAAGAGATCATCGCCGAGGTAATGTTTTATAACTAAAATGTACGTAGAGAACCGACGTGTTTTATAACCGATGACGCAAACGTCAACACGTTAGAACGTTAAGTATGTGTAATATTATCGAGAAAATTCTGACTAAATATGGATCGGTTAAATAGAAATATCAAATAATTTTCAACCTTTTTTTTTTTTTCTTCTTTTGAATTGGTCTCCCTAATATCATTTGAATGATTTAAATCCGTTCTTATTTATCGTATGAATTTATTTATTTAAATAATCGTTTCGATTGAAAACGAATCAACAGAACGAGTATTACGATTGTGTTTTTCGATAGAAAAAAAAAAACAGAAAAATATAACACAGTAATAGAGAAAAAATAGGGAAAGTGAAATTTACAGGAAGATCGACAAACGTTAAAGAACGTTTGAAAGAAAACGTATAAGCTGTAATTTAGTATAACACACATAGATACACTTATATACACATGTATATTTGTATGTCGGACAACGTGGTACAACGATCGGCTGTCATGCTAACATAAATGTACTATATATATGTGTGTGAATGTAAAGAAGAAGACATATGCTGGTTAACAATCGATTCAAATAGAACTCGGTTAATATATAAATGTTTACATTTACACGATGATTGGTTGGAACACAATTTTTAAATATAAATATAATTTAAAAAAAAAACAATATTTATATATGTATACATAATTATTTTTTTGTTTTAATGAAATTCGATTCGAATGAATGAAAGAAAAAGAAAAAAATGATTTTTATAATAGATTTATTACCCCCATATTATATGGTATTTAAATATACGAATATTTGATTGATATTAAATTGGATAATTAATAAAAATTAATAAAAAAAACAAATTAAATAAAATTTTATTGAATACTCTTTATAATTTATTTAATTAAATATATATGCAATATTTTGTACAAAATATCATTTTTAAATTGATATAAATATTATTTTTTGTATTCATTCGATATAATATTTCCTATTATTGTAAATACTGAAATGTTGAATGTGTGAAAAAAGGATAAGAAAAAAGTGATGATACATACAAATAAAATAAAATTGTCGTTTAAACATAGTTAAAATCGATCGTACTGGAGTTGTACGATCGAGAGGGAGAGAAAGAGGTTGTTACGAAGTAGGAAATAAGAACCTGACTCACTTTTAATACTCCCAACACCGCCTCTCGTATGACGCATCGAAGAATAAAACTTATTTATGTGTGTGTGTGTGTGTGTGTCTCTCTCTCTCTTTTTTTCTCTTTCTCTTTTTCTTTCTGACACAATAATTTGTGCATTCGTATTCGTATTCGTAAAACGAAAGAGAGACGGAACCTTTTTGCTCAATATTTTTGTGCGCACGTGTGTTATTTTTTATTGTTAAAATCATCGTACGAGAAAGAAAGAAAGAAAGAAGGAAAAAAGGAAATCTCGTTCGAAAAAAACAACAGCAACAGCAATTTCGATTTCGATGAGTTTGCAATTGTTTTTTTAGCGGGGGGGGGGGGTATTTTTTAATCTTTCTTATTGTTTTACACTCGTATATAAACAAATGAAGAATTTTTATTCGTCGTGAAAATAATTTTCTATTCCCACAATGGTGGCCATTTAAATTGTTACGGCTTAATATGCAAATAAATTTTGTTTCTTTTCTTATTTTTCTTTTACGTTATATCGAATACATTATCGTTCTTACGTTTACTTTTTTTCATAATACGTATAAGTATACTTTTGTTACTTTATTTTTTATTTTTGAAGTTATACTTCTTTTGGCGCGCGTTTTGGAAAGTGAGGTTAGATGCGATCGAAAAATCAACACCACGAAGTTGTCGATATTTACGCGATGCGCGCGCAAATTGAATTTATTTTTGAGGTTATTGAGGTTATGTTCGTTTTGATACGCTAAAGAAGTATAACTTCTTACGTGGGTACATAAGTACACACACCAGTTTTCTTTTTAAAAGTGTCTTTTAACAAACGACACTGAGGTTTGGATTTTTTTTCTTCTTTTTTTTTTTTTTCTAAATAGTTTCGTAGTCAGCATTGGGATGATGATGAATAAGAAGAAAACGTGTTTTAACTTGGGAGTGCAAAATTTTTGCTAGAATATAACCAGACCCCCCGCCCCCAACCAACCCCCTCTTTACCACCTTCCTTCCTTCCTTCCTTTCTCAAATCTCACGACGACGTTTAAGTATGCTCGTATTATATTTACGTGCATACGTATATGCGTATGCGTGTATACGTGTGTATAATAAAATTAAGCGGGAAAAAGGAACGATAAAAAAAAAGAGAGAAAGAGAGAGTGAAAAAGAAGATAGAAGAAGTATATAAAAAATAAAAAAAAATACAAGAAAATTACGATAAAGGAAAAAAGGGTAGAAAATAAACAAAGGAGAAATAGGTGGTAGTAGTAGTAGTAGTAGTTCATGGTAACGATACTTTAATTATGGTATATCGAATTATTATGAGAGATAGAAACAATGGGTTCACGCACTTAGGTGTATCCTCTTCTTATCGTAATCGTATATCTTTGATCTCATCAGTTTTAAAAATACATTAGAGGAATGGGAAATAAATATAATCTATGGGTGTGGTGGTGGTGGTGATGGGTGGAAGGGGGGAAGGGGGGAATCTGTGAAGAAACGTATATAGGGAATTTATTATTTCGAATTATTAACCATAGGATTTATTTACTGATATACGTGATCCTTTAATGAGATCCTAAATGAATTTATATTCGTATTAAAAAATAATTCTTATAGGTAATTAAATGTGAAACATACTTTAAGATTATATTATGATATTAATCTATAGGATATATTTTTTAATCATCGTAATATAAAATGTTTATCTTTCAAACATTATAATACGATGAGGTTTTTTTTATTTTACAATTAATATCTATTTATTATTATAATATCTTTCAATTTATATCATATTCGTATTAATTGTATAATTGTTGTATAATCGAAATAATATTCGACAAAATTGATTTTAAAAAAAATAAATCTAGAAGAAGAAAAATATTCTTTCAATATTATTCGTGTTCTTATTAACATCTTTTCAAATAATTGTCATTTTTGATCTCGTTTAACATTACTAATCAAACACGATCAATAATGTTTTAAACAATCAGAATTAGTATCAACAACAAATCGAAACATTGATAGGATTAAAATCTTTTTTTCAACGATTTTATTTTATTTTCTTTTTTTTTATCGATACACTACTTCTAATTTTGTCGAATCGAAAATAATACACACACACGCACACACACACATACACATACTCTCTCTCTCTTTCTCTAACTTATGTTATCTCGAGTAGGGTATCGTCTTAAAAATAGGTCGACGGTCAGCAACAAAAGAACGACAGGAACATATATCCTATCTCATTCTCTCTCTCTCTCTCWCACACACACACACACACACATTCTCTTTGATTCTATCTCTCTCATTCTCTCTCTATTTCTTTCTCTCCTAAGTTCATCCGAATGCGTGAAAAATAAGAAAACGACGAGAAGTCGCGGAAGGTTGTGTTGTGTCGCTCGGTTTACACCCACCCACCACCCCTTCCCGTCTCCCCCAGCCCTACTCCTACTACCTGAACCCTACCCAAATCCCCCACACTAGCCCTTTCCTCGCCACCCTTTTTTCTTGATCTTCTCACGCGGAGAGAACACGTCTCTTTGTCCGTCTCTCCTCTCCGTGCTTACTCGACCGAGCTCTTTCGTGTCTTCCAAAGAGAAAGAGAGAGAGAAATAAAGAGAGAGAGAGAAAGAGAGAGAGAGAGAGAGGTAAAGATAAAAATAGAAAGAGATAGAGAGTTGTATATACTAGAGAAGGATCTTCTTTTTTTTTTCTATTTTTATTCTCTCTCTCTCTCTCTTTCTGTTTCTCTTTTTATTACATACAACATACACACATATACAAATATATATATATATATGTATATATATCTACTACTTCTACATATATGCATATATGTAGTAGACGAGCGTATATACAACACTTATACATGGTGTAACTCTTTTACTATCTCACTTTCAAAGTTGCAGTTGCAGTCTCGAACGTTTGCCGGTTAGGATAGCCAACCGACGGTAGAGAGAAGTTGGTTTAAGGATAGTGGGGGTAACGTGCAGGCCTTGGGAGAGTTCGCTGCACCTCCCGTCCCGTCCCCCCCTACCTCTAACCTCTCTCAGCCGGTCCTCTTCCAGACCCTCCTCCTCCTCCTCCTCCTCCTTCTCCTTCTCCTCCTCATCATCATCCTCCTTCACCACGTCCACCTCCACCTCAACCTCCATCTACTCGCGCCAGTTCCTCGACGACTTCCCCCTTTCCAAGTCGACTTGCATAGTAGTTGTATGCGTTTCTTTATATATGTATTTGAGAATAAGAACGACGAGAAAGAGAGAGAGAGAGAGTGAGAGAGTACGTATATGTGTATGTGTATGCAAGTGTATTTTCCTATGAACACGTACGAATGCATATATATATCTGTATATGTGTATGTGTATGTATATACATATGTACAAGTTTAAATCTTCTTGTTCTTTTGATTTTTATTCTATTTTTGTTCTTTTTTTCTTTTTCTTTTTCTCGTCTAGCTTTGCTTGACACCCTCTTTTTACGTTTAGAAGAAATGTAAAAGAGAAAAGATACTGTTCCAAAATGCATTTATATATATATTTTTTTTTGTTTTGTTTTACTATAAAAAATAGAGGAATTAATTTTTTTGTTTCTTCCCTCTCCCCTCTTCCCCTATTCCTTTTTATTTCCTATGTTATTATTATTCTTCGTGATTTTATTTGTAATTTTTTTTTCTTTTTTCTCTCGTTGTTTTTGTTATTATAAGATAAATATGTTAACGTAAAACGAGAGAGAGAGAGAAAGAGAGAGAGAGAAAGAGAGAGAGAGAGATAGAGATATAATAGTTTGTCCTCGATTCGATTGATCGAATCGAATCCGTTCGTTTTATCGAGAATCTTCGAAAGATCCTTAAAGATGACGTATCAAGCAGAGTTAGTTGACTATACGTATACGTGTCTTTTTAGTCGGGACAGGTAATCAGCTATTTTCGAGTTTTCATGTGTGTATTTGTGATATTCGTGTGTGTGTGTGTGTGTATATATGTGTTTATTTTTTTACCGCGTGTTGTTGTTTCTGTTGATTTAGTTTCTTCTACTCGTTTCATTTTTTTTCCTTTCCTTTTTTATACCATTATTTTTCTCATCCCATTTCAAAGAAGTTATTTTGCCTCGTTTCTTTTTTTTTTTTTTTTTATTTTTATAGTATCTCAATTTGACGTGTGAACTTTTATATAAACTTAATTATAAATTAACTGAATCACATGTGTGATATTATAATATATTTATTTCATCTAAATTACAGTTATACTTTTTTTCTCAGAAAAAAACACAAAATTGTATAAAAATATTATTATTATAATGTAATATATTTTACAAACATTTTTAGAGAGAGGAATTTTCTTTAACCCTTTGAGTACTATGGGCGCATATATGCGTTTGGTAAATGTTGATACGCGTGTATTTATTAATGTGAATGTAAAATAATGTAATATTTTTGTTATATCCTGTCAGATGAAAATAATATTGTGAAAAACAAATATTGTAATTATTAAATATAATTTGTCTCACATTAATAATAAACTATTTCATTCGTAGAAAACACTTCAATTAAAAGTATTCAGCACTCAAAGGGTTAATATATATATATATATATTATAAAAATAATAATAAATATTTTCCATATTATATATATTACATTAAACAATACCTATAGCATAATAATAATAATAATAATAATAATAATATAATATTTAATTAGTTACATTTATATACTATATACAGAAAAAAGAGGGTTGAATAATAATGAATGAAAAGTGGTTAGGGTTGATTGTAGGGGTTTTTTAAATGACACCACGACACGCGTAAGAATTATCAGCGTAAAAAAAATCAACGAGGAAGGAAAAAAATCGTCAGGGTTGCAAGATTCTCGTTCCTACGTTCGTTCCTACGTTCCTCCGTTCCTTTCGTTTGTTCGATTGCTCGCGGAAGAAGTAGCGGAACGCGTAATGGACGACTGCTACCGTTCGAAAAATAAAGAAACAGAGAGAAAAACAGATATAAGGGGAGAAGAGTAAGAGAGATGAAGAGACAAATAAAAAGGTATATAAGGACCTTGGTATTTCCTGGCTGCCCTTTTTTTTTCTTTTTTCCCATCCCCCCTCTTTCCCTTCTCTCCTTTTTCCCCTTCTCTTCTCTTCTCCTCTCTTCCTTGCATGATCCTTAATCCTTTCGTTTGACTCAATTTATCTTTCCTTTTATTTCTCTTGCATTTATATTCTCTCTCTCTCTTTCTTTTTATTTTATATTATTTTTTTTTTTATAAATTCTAAAAATGACATTAGAGATATATTTTTTTTTAATATAATAATATCAATGAAAATTATAACTCGATCGAATTTAATCGGAATTTCGATTAATCGTAACGTTGTTTTACCTGTTTTTCTAAAAATACTAAAAAGAAGGTGGACATCTAATAAAATCCTATCTTACTATTATAATTATCAATTTTATCGTATATTTAAGATAATAGAAATGTAATTGAAATATTAATTACAAAATACTATAATTTGATTATATAAATAATTATTTAAAAATAAAACAAAACCAAAAAATGAATTATAAAAATCTAAACAATATACAATAATAATAAAGGTACATTTAACAAGGTCATAGTAGTAATAGTAATACTACTAATAGTAGTAGTAATAATAATAATAATAATAGTAGTACTAGTAGTAGTATTATAGTAGTAGTATGGTTAAAGGATTGTAGTTGGTTCCGGCCGCGTGTGACCGAGCATATTGTAGACACAATAAAGGGGAACGTTTTAAACAATAACCTCGCGACTCCTTCTGGCCGGACGTAGGAACTCTACACGTGGCTTTTTAATATATATATACACATATACACATATACACATATGTGTATATATAATATGTGTATTTGTACATTTGTTTGTATTTTTATGTGTCTCTATACTATATATTTCTAAATTTGTTTGTATTTGTATATATATATAAATGTGTGTGTTTATGGGTATACGTATTTGTGTTTGCATCTATGCGTTGAACTTTTTCGCGCACCGAGTGTGTATGGTGGACCTTGGAAGCCGCTCGTAGCGGATCGGGGGAATCTTTCCGGTTCTCGCGGACGTGAGCCAAGGGGGATTCTTCTTCTTCTTCTTCTTCTTCCTCACCACCTCCTCCTCCTCCTCCTCTTCCTCTTCTTCTTCTTCTTCTTCTTCTTCTTTTCGTTCTCCTACTTCTTCTTATTCTTCTTCTTCTTTAGCGTGTCCTTGGAAAGACACATGCAATAGACTGTTTCACGGTTTCTCGCACCTCGAAAAATCTTCGATAATTCTTCTCTTATTTTTATTTAAAAATATTCAATCCTAAATTTTTTATTTTTTTTTCCTATCTACTATTTTTGTTAACACAAAACATATATATATTTATGTTTTATATTATTTTTAATTATTATTATGTTTTATATTATTTTACTTTCAATGGTCTATAAATTATAATAGAAAAATAAAAATATATTTTTTTTTTCTAATAAAAATTTTATTTTTCTATTACAATTTATAGACCATTGAAAGTAAAATAATTACAATCAAAGCGTATTCAAGTGTATTTCCCGATATAGATAAAACTACTGGAAAAAGAAGAAAAAAAAAAGTGATAGGGGGAGGGGGTTGGGAAAAAATAAAAGAGAAAAATATTAAAGAAAAAAAGAAAAAAAAAAAAGGCACACAATTAAATGTAAATGAATTTCACGAAGGTCAGCAAAACATTGGTTACTAACATTTCCTTCGCGGTAGTAGAGTGGGTGGTTGTTCGTTGCAAGCGTAAGTGCATGCATGCATACATAAGTGCAGTGCGTGCATGCGTGTATATATGTATATATATATATGTGTATTATTTTTATGTAGAACGATTTCCCTTGGCATAGCTTTTCCCGCGCACAGCGGAATCCGTTCGTCGTCTTTTCTCGAAAGATTTTCATCGGTGAAAAGGAAAACGCGTTTATGCTATTATAGTTAGCGTTACTACGAGTGAGTTCCTGCGCTCGCGCGTTCACCCGCTTCTTCTTCTTCTTTTCCTTTTTCTTTTTTCTGGCCTCCCCCCAACCCTCCTCACCCACCACCACCTTCTTCAACCAACCGCTTCACCACCTCAGGCAACACCCTCGCGTGTGTCCTTGGAAAGTCTCGAGAAACTTCTTCTTCTTCTTCTTCTACTTCTACTTCTACTTCTTCTACTACTTTTACTTCATGGTTTCTGACACCTATTTCCACATGATTCTTTTATTTATTTATTTATTTGTTTGTTTGTTTTGTTTTGTTTTGTTTTGTTTTGTTTGGACTATTAAGTTAAACTTAACGATCTTACTCTCATCACCTTTGATTGTAATTTGTCAACGAAAAAATTAGTATCGTTAATTATTCTACTTTTATTTAAGTGTTGAGACAATTCATTATACGTGCGTGTGTGTTTTTTTTATTGTTTTGTTTTTATTTTGATATGAAAAATTGTTGTAACTCACGTTACTCTACTTTATACTTTTCTCAAAAATTATTTTGAATTTAAAAGAAATTAAAGAAAATCACACACACACACACACACACACACACACGTACACACATACATTTCTAATTTTGATGCATTTTCTTTTATCTTCCCCTATCAAAATTAGAAATAAAATAACTGACTTCGATTTAAATGAAAATTGCAATGGATTTTAATCATCGTTTCTTTTTTTTTAATTCTTCTTAAACGTGATACGTGCGTGCAGAAAAATAAAAAATAAAATATAAAAAGGAAAGAGTGAAACAGAAACAAAAAATTGTCTTCCGATCGATCGAAAGAAAAAGGATAAAATAAACAGGATGAAAGGAAAAGATGTAAAAGAAAAATTGATTCGTGGTATGGAATGAGAGCCTACTTGTTTTTATTTTTCTTTCTTTTTTTTTTTTTTAAATTATTCTCTCACTCAGAGTTTATAAAGAGAGAAACGTGTCGAGGAAAAGTGCGCGTTAGTCTCGGCCTGAATCGTCGACTAATATCTCTTCCTCCTCTCTTTCACTTTACGACGATCGAACGGGGGCGGGACGAAGGAGGGGAGGGAAAAAATGAATTGAAGGAAAAAATGAAAAACAACAACGAACCGAAAGTATAAATTTCAGAATGATTCCTCGAGATTTGCCAGATTATTTTTTCCTTTTTTTTTGCGGGCCCAGCCCACTCCAACCCCCCCCCCTCCCCACCCCATGCCAGAAAATTTTTTACACAAATTTTTTC
>NW_014569614.1:212777-215140 GCF_001313835.1 Polistes canadensis
GAATATTTTTCTATTCAAAAAAGAAAAAAATATATTCACTTATTCGAACACAACGATCAATATCAAAAATTTTTAATATATATCATAATTGTATTAAAAAGATATTTAAATATATCTTATTAATATATATGTATTATAATACATACTTATATATATCTATTAAAAGATATATCTATATATATTAATTAATTATTCTTAGTTAATGCGTGAAAATAAATTTGTTAAATAATTGAAGAATTATACTAAAATCGAACGAATATATGATAGATTACGAATACAATGATAAAAGGAAATAATTAAAATCTGAAAAAAAACGTTTGGTATCACAATGTAGATAAAAAATCTAATATAAGACACATACACAGAATACACACACACAATCAACTAGTTGACGAATTAGAAATCTAACTTTTCCTGGATTGGGTGTCGGTCTTGTTCAGAGATCGGCGAGAGTTACGAGATTTTCTCTCGGTCAGCTAAGATACAAGTAGTATTATTGTATATAGCAAATAAGTAAGTAAGTAAGTAAGTAAGTGTTCTAAAGTTTTTGCGTGAAAATGATTTTTCTTAGTAGTGGAGATTCATGATGACACCATTGTTTGCCGTCTATATTTGTATTTATTTAATTATATCTGTATACGTGTATACGTGTGCACATATACAGGTCTCTATTCCGTCTACTCATTTTAATTTTCTTTTCCTTTTGTTAAATTCTCAAACAAATCTTAATCGTTATAATCATTTCAAATACATAAAACTTATCAATCATCTTAAAAATGTTATCAACAATTTTATCCTACTCGATTGTAATTATTTAAAATTTAATTTTTATTTTATTTTACATTGTATTTTATTTTAATTTAATTTCTTTTTTGTTTTCAACATATAAGAGAGAGAAAGAGAGAGAGTGAAAAGTATTGCACCGTAATCGAAATATTTTTGATCATAGATTTAATTAACGAAAAAGTGTTTATATAATATTTACAAAAATTAAATGATACATTGGTTTCTTATTTTTTTCTTTCTTTAAATAAAATAAAAAATTGAAATGTGTAATTAAAAAAAAAAAAGGCAAGAAAGTGAAGTAATTGTAGCAAAATAAAAATTGTTAGGCAGATGCAGAAATGGTAAAAGACAGAAAAAGAAAAGAAAATAAAAGAATAGGAAAAGGAAAGAAATAAAAAGAAAAGAAATGGAAGGAAAGAAAGTGTAATTTTTTAGATAAATAATACAATAATCAAGCTCAGTTAGCCTTTCTATTGAATAGGCGCCCTGAGGCAGTTGACCTTTCAGCTCCCCCTTTAATCTGGCCATGACCACGAGTAGGATCTCTCGCGATGGTAGTTGGTAGTATAGGAGGAAGAGGAGGAGGAGGAGGAGGAAGAGGTGGAAGAGGAGGAAGAGGTGGAGGAGGAGGAGGAGGTCTCTTCGTAATCGTCGTTCCTCCTAAATCCATTCTCGCGACGTAGTTTTTTTTTCTTTTTTAATTTTATCGTTAAGAATAACTACAAGACTTTACTTAGAAGTACTTACTGGCATGAACACTTAAATGCACGCATATATATATATATGTGTGTGTGTATGTGTGTGTGTGTGTATGAATTTCTTACTTTTAGGAAAAATGACTTGCAACATTATATTTTAAAATTTTCGGTTATTTATTTTTCCTTTTTTTGTTTTTTCATTTTATTTCTTATCAGCTGTCAAAACGACCATCAAAAAAATCTTTTAACATTTTTCATATATTTTTTGGTATACATGAATGATGTATTACTTATTTATTATACATATGTATTATACATGTATATGGTTATATATATAGATGCATGGGAATAAATGAATGAGGATCAATGAAGTTCACCTTCGAAAGGAAAACATTATGTTGCTTGGAGGATCTTTTTAAGATGTCTGGCAAAAAGATATATATATATATATATATGGGTGTGTATGTATGTGTGTTTCTTTGTATACGTAATAAATGATACAGAGAACGTTTTCAATATTAGAGAGTGGGTTGAAATGTTTCGAGCTTCAGAGAAAGTATTTTTTTTTTCTTTTGTTTTTTTTTTTTTTTTTTTAAATAAAAGTTAGTTTAAGATCGAAGGAAATCTTTTTATATTGGAATCAAAACTTTTAAACCAACCCACGTATTCAAACAAAAATTATAACATAATTTTGATATCTACTTTTCTAAGATATACACATAGGTATTAGGAAGTAATGCAAGGAGAATAAGTGATATTGAAAATTAAATTTTTCGCGATATATTTTTTTTTGTTATTGTAAAATTTATATTTCATTTTTTGAAATATTACGAAACGTAATAAATAATATTCGAAAAACATTTATAATATAATCTACAG
>NW_014569614.1:215190-225423 GCF_001313835.1 Polistes canadensis
AAATAATATAAATAATATAAATTCGATATATATATATATTGAAAAAATTAGACATACAGATGTGTTACAGATAAATATTACAATAAATGATTCAAAAAAAGAAATAATTCGAATAGCAAGCACATGTTTATTAATGATTCGTCGAGATAATAGATAAGAATAATAAGGAAGGAATTATTTCTATATGTAGATATTTCAAGATTATTTGTCTTGGTCTTTATATTAATCAGAAGAGTTAGTGGATAATTTCGAATAAGTAGGATCATTTCTTCAAATGATTATATTTATCATTGGTTCACGTTGACACATTTACTGGTTACATTTCTACACATGAATTTTAATAGTAAAAGATTTTCATGTGTAGTCTCTACGTAATACAAAATACACTTACACGTTTATATATACTTACATACACATCATACGTTTATGCTTGAACACACAGTGGGCGTATTTCTTTTCCTTATAGCATATAATTACAAACGATCTGAGAATTATTCTACGTGCATCGATGATCACTATTCACACACAAAGAAAATCAAGACATATGTGTATATATATATATATATATATTGGGTCAGGGAAAAAAGTTTATTCATATTTTAGAAGAAAAAAAATGAAACAAGTTTGTTATGATCGTATTATTTTGTATCCAGGTATTCTACAAACGTTTACAAACTGTTTCATAATGTTATATTAATTTCTTATTGTATATCGTGATTGTTTATCTGCCGATTTTTATCTATCAATTTTTTTTCTATATTTTTTTTTTTTCTTCTTCTTCTATTTTTTGCTTCCAATATTATCAAAGTTATTATACGATTTTAAAAGTAGTCTATCGTGAAAATACGAAGAAACTTTTTCCCCTACCCAATATATATATGTTACTGTCAAAGCCGGAAATCAGTCATTGCTAGTAATTCCTCTAGGCATTACTATGAATGCAAAGAGCATTCAAAAGCAAATCATTAAGATCCGCTTGCTTTAACTATAAAACATTAAATTAAAGTACACTCTTTTATCTACACGTAGAGTACCATATCGAGTTATAAATTTAGCATGTAAAGTTCTGAAAAATGTTCACAGAATGCAATGCTGTAAATTGTGCATCTTTGCAATTTTTTTGAAAAGTTTTCGTAAATATTTTTTATTCTACGCGTCATTTGTTTTTATTCTACGCGTAGGCAAAAGAGTGTAATTTAATTTAATATAAGTTTCATTAAAATCTATTCACTTTTAGTATAAAAAATGTTTACCAAAACTTTTCAAAAAAATTGCAAAGTTGTACAATATACAGCATTGCAATCTCTGATATTTCTTTGAAATGGTTGCGTAGGATATCAAATAGGATATCAAAGTATTATGTGCGATGCCTAGGAAAAACTGGAAGAATTTTTTAATTTCCGACTTCGTCTGAAGGCTCTTTGCATTCATAGTAATGCCGAGGAATTACTAGCAACGACTGATTTTCGGCTTTGACGGTAACATATATATTCTTAAGTATAGAACACAACCGCAAAACCGAAATCAAAACTTCGTAAACCTGCACCTAAGGAGGGGGGGAGGGAAAGAAGTACGAGAGATTAAACCGATCTTACCTCATAGCCTCGAAATCGTATGAGGGACATATTTTTATTTTTTATATTGTTTTTTTTTCATTTTTTAATTCCTTTTACTTTTTTTTTTTTTTGTATACGCAAGACGTCGCACCACATACTTGTGTAAGATAGAGAAAAATAAGGAAGATAAAAAGAATGAGAAAAGTATTATATTGTATTATGCATGCTTTATTATTATTGTTATTATTATTTATTTTTTGTTATTTAAATAATTGAATTAACAAAATATTTGATAATAAATAGTAATAATAATAAGCATTGTTTTAATTATTTCAATGCAATAATACGTGGGATTGAATTGAAATTNAAGCATTGTTTTAATTATTTCAATGCAATAATACGTGGGATTGAATTGAAATTATGATTATACAATAATAATAATAATTATTATTATTATTATTATCTATAAAAGTTGTTATATATAATATGATGTTTCGTATTATTTAGCAATGAGAATCGAGGAAGTTTAGTTCAATCGATAAGAATCTATCATTTAGGTTTTATCACTAATATTTTTTCTTAACACGTATCGTAAGCAATTTTCTCAGATATTCGACCGATAAGCCATAGCGCCGATAAATCAATAAGATTAAAAGATGATTAATATTGTCGTTCAACTAAAAGCACTCATTCTAGAATACGAACAGGTGATTTGCGAGAGAACGAGTATGTATTATTCACTCATAACCCTCTCACCCTTTTAATATATCTCTCTTTAATAATATTGTTCCAATCGTAACAATTGTGGACACCAAATTACACTAACAGCTGATTTGAATTAATTATTTAAACAACAACAAAAAATATACAATTATATAGATATTTATAATAATTAATTTAAATGAATATTCAATCAAAAACGTATTATTACATTAAAATAATTAAAACATTATTATTACTATATATATATATATATAGTAATTCGTTTATATATTAAATAAATTATATTAAATAGATTTTTGTGTGTAGAAAAATTTTGACATATATTATTACACATTATAAGATACACATTTATAATTATTAATTTTAGTTTGTTAGATTTTTATAAATTTATTATAAAGGTACATAATATATATAAAAATTCCAAATAACGAAACATTTCAATTTGAATTAACAAATATATTATTACTTCATTCTATCTCTCTCACGCCAGTAATATAATAATTTCTTCGAAATATTATTATTCTCTTTATATCCGAAAAATAAATTCTACAATAATACGAACAGTTTTGAATTCGAAGGAACAAAAATAATACTTATCTATCTATCTATCTATCTATCTATCTATCTATCCTTTCAATTAAAAGTTCTTACTTTTTAAAAAAACATACACAAAAAAAGCGAAGGAAAAAAAAGGATCGTATAAAACAAAAAACCAAAAGTCATCATCATCATCATCATCATCATCATCTTCCATTCGCGGAAATTGTTAATGAGAATTGGCTCGAGTGCGATAGCTGTCAGGTTTAATCGATATATCGTACTTGTTGTCGTCGTAGTCGTAGATAAAAAAGATCTAAACCGGAGTAAGCAAGAGAAAGAGAGAGAGAAAAATAATCAAAAGAAATAGAAAGAAATAGAAAGAAATAGAAAGAGAAGACAGGATCTTCGAAAAATCATTCTCCTCCGGCGATGACCTCGGACGCTCGTTCACCCGCTGCAAGATCAACTGAAATAGAAGAAGCAGAAACAGAAGAAGAAGAAGATGAAGATGAAGATGAAGCAGAAGAAGAAGAAGAAGATAAAGAAGAAGAAGAAGAAGAAGACACATATACACACAAGCATATACAAGTTGTTCTTCTTCCTGCGAGCCTAACCGCTCGTCGTCGCAACCGATCGCTCGGTTGAGGATCGACAAGGTCAGGGACTCGTAACGCACGCCATAGAAAGAAGAAAGAAAGAAAGAAAGAAAGAAAGAAAAAGAGAGAGAGAGAGAGAGAGAGAGGGATGGTTAGTGGTGGTAGAGTATATGGATGAGGATGAGGTGGATGAGGTGGTAGGGTGGGGAGGGAAAGAAAACTGAGAGTTTTACAAAGCCATCGTTTGCACACATGCACATACACACATACACACATATATATATATACATGCACGTTTCCACGAAAGGCGAACGACGGGAGACGACTACCGGTAAAGAAAAAAAAAAATAAAAGAGAGAGAGAGAGAGAGTATAGTGAGAGGGGGTGACTGGGTGGGAAGGAGAGAGAAGGGAAAAAAACAAAAACCTCGTCGATCGATCGATCTTCACCGTCCTATCCCAATAAACGAATCAGTATAACACGATAAAGACAAAATAATAAAAGTGCTTACGTATGATATTTTATTCCTATCATATGCATATAAGGTGTGTTTGTCCTCTGTGTGCTGTGTGTGTGTGAATATGTGTATGTCGTGTGTATATATTTGTTCGTTCTTTCGCACCTTCATATTATGCGAATAATTATATATTGAGATTATTTAAAAAAAAAAAAATACTTAAGCGATTTCAACTGTGAGTCATTTTAACTGAATTTTAATAAGTTATTCTCTCTCTGTGTTAATATTAATGAACATTATAATTGTTAATTAAATTATATTATGAAAAGTTGTGACAATCATCGATTAGATTGAAAATCGAAAGTGTAGAACTACAAAAATCTAGCTCTTTTCGTTTAATAAAAATATTTTAATTGATGGTTTATTCTTATTTCGAGAAAACAAAAAAGAAAAACAATTATAAAAATATTTATTCTAACTTATATATTAGAGCATACTTAAACCTCGTATATAATATATATATATAATATATATAAGTAGTAGTAGGAGGAAGAGAAGAGAAAAAGACAAAAAAGAATAAGAAAAAGAAAAGAAAAGGGCGTCGTAAGGGGCAGAACATTGCGGTAGGCTACGCATCCGTTCGTCTCGAACGACGTTACACGTCTCTCTGTGTGTGCGTGTAGTATCTCGCTATTCGTACGAGAGAAGAAGAAGAAGAAGAAGAAGAAGAGGAGGAGGAGGAAGAAGAGGAAGAAGAGGAGGACGAGAAAGACGAAGAAGAAGTAATAGAGAAGAGAAGAAAAGAATAAGAAGAAGGAGAAGAAGAAGAGAACGGCGGTGGTGGTGGTTGTTGTAGGGTGGGGGGAGAAGGAGAAGTAGTAGTAGTAGATAGAGAGTGATGGTAGGACGAGCATGAAGCGGGGTGGGGAGGGAGTAGGCCGGGCTAGGGGACGGTGGTGCGTTAGTCGTGCAGGAGGCGGGAGGAGAGGTGGTAGGGAAGTAGTAGTAGAGTAGTTAGTGGTGGGGGGTGACGGTGGTGAGCTTAGTAGTACGGAACGAGCCGAGCTTGGCCGAACGTGTAGAAAGAGTGAGAGAGATAAAGAGTGAAAAGGATAGAAGTACTCGCGTATATACGTTCGGGATCGGGCGGCGTGAGCGAACGTTTACGAACGGTACGAACGTACACGAACGTACACGAACGTGAACGAGCGAGAGCGAGAGCGAGAGTGAGTGAGTGCGAGTGAGTGAGTTAGTTAGTTAGCTAGCTAGCTAGTGAGCGAGCGAGTGAGTGAGTGAGTGAGTGAGTGAGTGAGAGAGAGAAAGAAAGAAAGAACGAGTCCGGCGCTCGAACTTGTGGAGTGTGAGTCTGGAGTAGTGAGTGAACGAGTCTGGACTAGCGGGCTACCCCGGTTCCGAGTCAGTCAGTGTGCCACCGGCAACCGTAGCCTCGTCGCGCGACGAACGTGGGATATTATAACGCGACCGAGAGACGAAGATCACACATATATATACACACGACTCGCGACGACGTCTACGAATATTATACTTCACATATATATATAACGTTATATATACGGGGGAACACTTTTGGTGTTTTCTTTTATTTCTTTTTTTTCCATTTTCTCTTTATTATATAGTATACTTTGATTATATTAAATTACGTTTTATCATATTCATATTATATATATATATNACTCACGTTTAACAAAGTGTCTATTCAAATTATTTCGATCGAAAGTAAAATCTTTTACAATTATTATTAATAATAATAATAATAATAATAATAAACACACAACGATGTAAAGATTTATATCAACTTTGTTTTATACAAACACGTATATATATATATATATATATATATACGTGTTTGTATAAAACAAAGTTGATATAAATCTTTACATCGTTGTGTGTTTATTATTATTATTATTATTATTATTAATAATAATTGTAAAAGATTTTACTTTCGATCGAAATAATTTGAATAGACACTTTGTTAAACGTGAGTGAAAGACGTTTTTAAAAAGGAATACAAATTGTATTATTAAAAAAAGTAATACAGAGAGTTTATATCTCGTTTGTTATTATTTTTAATCATCTGACATACACTATTTCGTATTGTTTGTTGATATATTATTATGTATGTGCGCGTGCGTGTTCTCGATAAGTTGTGCTTTTCCTCCTCTTGAAGATCTTTTTAAAACGTGTGTGCAGAGACACAGACACAGACATAAACCACACACACACACACACACACGGAGACACGCTTTTCTTTTTTTTATTCTCTTCCTTGTTCACGTTTACCTTTCTTTTTTCTTTCTCTTTCTTTCTTTTATCCCCCTCGTGATTTTGTACTCTTCCCCGTTGTTATCGGCATCTCGTCGTGGATGAAGTGTTAATATTTCGTCTGGTGCAAAGAAGGAAAAGAGGGGAAATAGAGAAAAGAAAATTAGATAAATAGAAAAAGATCTAAATAGAAAAAAAAAAAAAAAGAGAAAGAGATATAGAGAATGTGTTGAAGAAAAACTAAGAAGAGGAAGAGAAACGGGATATATTATGTTCGTTGGAAGATAAGAGGACAACCGGTGTGTGTCAGGTCGGTGTTCGAGGTCATAGAAGAAAAAGCCAAATGAATTTTATTAATGGATAATACAAAAAAATTAAAACATCAAAGATATATATATATTATTTTCCAATACTATTAATTAATGTCTTCTTTTTTTAAAAATCCATCAAAAATAAAACACATATATAAGGATTAAACCAAAATAATAATAATTGCGAATAAAATTTAAAAGGGTGGAGAGAAAAAGTTTAAAAAAAAAGAAATTCGCAATTAATAAATGTGTGATGATTATTTATCCTGGCAAGGCCATTACGATTGATACGAGACAAGAGAATAGCAATAATAGGTGTGAGAGGTGAAAGAGGTGGAAGAGGGAGGAAAGCCAGACCGGAAGTGAACGCGCGACCGCGAGAGGTACGTCGAACCTCTTCTCCCCCACTCTCTTTCTATCTTTCACTCTCGTTATCCTCTCCTCTGGCAGTAGTATAATATCGCAAAGATCGCGATTACTCGAGAAAAAGAGGAAAGAAGAAGATTAACCCGTGCGCCACGTATATACATGTACATGTACGTCGTGTACGTGTACGTGTACGTGTACGAATATAACGAGAGGAAGAATAATTTAATGAATAATTATCGATAAATGAATCGAAAAGATCGAAATGACGAGTAAATCGAATTTATTCACCAAAAGTAAAAGTTGAAGAAGAAGTAGAAGAAAAGAAAATCTATAAAACAGGAATAGAAGAATTGTGTGTGATTATAAGAATATATAGTTTAAATAATAATATTCAATATATAATGCTGGAGATGATTATTATTATTATTATTACAATGATAATAATATAAACGTGATCTGTTGTTGTTGGTTCTTTTTTTTTTTTTTTCTTCTTAAATGTGTGTCGTGTTCAGTTGCGAAAATTTACTTTTCGCTTTGATTCGAAATTTAATTTAATTTCGAATAATAATAATATCGAGAAGAATACTACAGGGTGGTAATAGAAGATACAAAATTACTAAACGAGATGCTCGAGGATCAGCCATTGGACCTTAGCGTCCGAGTCGGGGATTATGCCGAATTAGCAAGGGAAGAAAATGATCAACAGGATCATTTGGATCGTAAAGATCGTATCAGAGATCAACACCAACAACAATACCACCAACAGCAACAGCAACAACAACAACAACAACAACATCAACAACAGTTGCATCAGCAAAAACAGGAACAGATCGACGATTACGGAAATGCAGCAGCTAGTCTGAGGTTAAGAGGATGTTTCGTTGGTACCAGTTCAGATTACTCTCAAGACAGAGAAGATCGTACCTGTTCTGAGGATTCTGACGATTCGTGCTCGGATAACAATCAGAAGGATGGTACCGCGAGGTCGAGGTCCAGACCGCCTGGTACCAAACCCTACAAAAAGAACCTCATGCGGAGATACCGTGAGTCCCAACACCGATACACATATTTCTTCTTCTTTTTTTCTTCTCATAAATTTCTTTTCTTTTTAAAAACATTTTTGTCCCAACCTCCTTTCCCTTTCCCTTTACCACCTTTCTCTTTCTTATTTTCCTTTTTTGTTCTCTTTTTTATTATTATTAGTTGAAAATATACTCTGGCAAAGAAATACTTCATTTCTAGACACAGTTTCGTTAGATTTTTTTTAATTAATAACATAACTAAATTATTTTCTATCATTATCCGGATAATTCGTGTATTTTTCATTCATTTGTGTTCGATATTTAATTGTGACATAATCTTTTTTGTGTGTTTGGTAATTGTAATTATATTAGTAAATTATTATATTAAAAATACGAAATAGTAACTTGATTTTTTTTGAAATGTTATTTTCGATTTGAGAAATTAGGACAAATTTATGTTACGATCTAATAAGTTTGTATAAAAGGTTCAAGGCTGAAATTATATTCAATTCGGATTCTATTATTAAATGAATTTGTGCATACATAACGTACGTTATGCACGTTAGAATGCATTGATTTTTATATTAGTCAATGTGATATTTCAAAGAATCTCATTTCCAAATCGTAATAGATAATATAATTTCAATAAATAGTAAATATTTTTTATACTAAATATAAAATCAATACAAGAAGGTATATACGTAATAATATTCACAAATACGTGAAAATCTGTATTTACCGAGAGATAGTATAGAAAATTATGAATGTAATTCATTAAACGTACAAATATTTACATTTTGTTTCGAACGTGGGAGAGAGATGATGCATCGATAAGAAGATTATTGAAAAATAATTAACAAAATTACTTTTCAAATTGATAACACATAATAGAATGTTACTATTTTTCAATGAAAAAACAAACGTAATTTTGTTCTAAAAAATGTTTAAATGGGAGGGGTGGTTGGAAGGTGAGAAGAAAAAATATTAGAAAGATTCGCGAAAGATGATATATAAATCGTTGACTCATAATTTTGATATTTCGATACAAATGATTGTTCTTGCATATATATAAACGATAATAGAATAGAATTTATAGAACAAAATAATAAAGTTTAAATCGAAATCTTCGTCATTTTACTTTCCATTCGTCATCAGAATAAGCCGCACCTCAGTTTCTTAACGTTAACCGAAACTATCTTTAAAGTTAGAAAAAGATGAAGAAGGATAAGAATAAGAATAAATAGAAATAGTAATAGTAGAAGAAGAAAAAGATGAAGAGGAATAAGAATAAGAAGAATAAGAATAAGAATAAGAAAAAGTCATCTCAGACTAACGACTGAAAGACGAGTTAGAGAGAAAGGTTGGTTGGTTGACTTTAAACGTTTAGATTGCCTCGAGCTATCAACGATATTTTCTAACATACATATATACATACATACATACATACATACATACATAAGCTTTTACAGCAGAGAGATGCTTCATCGGTTATATTTCTACGGAAGATCATTGGTTATTTTTTTAAATCAATTTATTATTATTATTATTATTATTATTATTATTATTATTATTATTGATAAATAAATAAATATCAATATTTTATTTAAAATATACAAAAATACATTTTTGTTTCGTAATATTTCTTATTACAATAATTCATTTTGTTCGATTAATATAATCTACATATGTTTGATTATAATTCGAATAACACACACACACACACACACAAATAATATATCAATGAAATATTTAGCTTGTCAAATTGTCCAATAGTAATAGTACGTATAATATTTGATCATAATTGGTTATAAATTCGAACGTATCGTAATCATTTTCGAAATAAACCGTAAAAATTTGAACTGGTTGTTCTTTGTTAAAGTAATCTAATGTTTTTTTTATTGATTATTGTTTATATGACTTTCCTTAAAAGGAAATTCTATTTATTACAAATATTATTCTTGCTACACACATGCGCAACAACATTCGGAAAATCATATAAACAATGTTTCATAAAAGAATTATCATTATTAATAACGTGTCAGTCTAAAGGTGAATTTCGAAGAGGACGGTACATAGATCATATACTCCGAGTTTTTAGATAACACTAGACATTTATTTCGATTTAATTAACAATTATATATTTTAATACTCTAATATATTTTACTTATATTTAAGATTGTTTAACGTTATCTCTATTACTGTTTTTTTTTTTACGAATTATTATTATTACGATAAAAAAGATTTTCTATTGATGACATCTTGACGTTTGAATGGAAAAATTATTTGAAAAAAAATACTTGTTAAAAAGTTAATTTCTTTAATTGTTTTTCTTTTTCTTTCGATATTATATTTTCTATTCTTTTAATATTATAACAA
>NW_014569614.1:225627-233394 GCF_001313835.1 Polistes canadensis
TCCTAATTTATATATATAATTTCTTATTTTATATATATATTTTATAATATAGGGATATCTAGAAGTGGACAAATTTGAGAAATATTGTTTTATAGAATACTAAACATGCGAGATATTTTCATTGGTATATAAGAACGACATATATAGTATATATTCGATGATAATTATCATAAACACGAAGAATTTTCCTCGTTCTCAGCACCCGTTACGTCTTACCGACATTTTTCTTCTTCCCACCCCGCCACCCGTCCCCGCTGACCCATCGGCCCACCACTTTTCTCTCGTTCCCTCGTTTTCTAGCAATTACGAATGAATCAGCCTATCGACCTTTTACATATTCTCACACACGTTATCGGTTTCTTTTCGTCTAACAATTCGATAGTCTGTCGTCGGTCGGTCATCGTTTACATTTATTCTTTTATAGGTCTCATTTTTCTTCTTTTTTTTCTTTTATTTATATGTTTTTTTTTTTTGCGCGAATAATAAGGATAAAATTTATTTATCTTCTCTCCTGTTTGCATAACTGTTCGTTTTTTTTTTTTATATATATGTATTAGGTAAAATAAATTATCGAAATGCAATTAGACAAAAGTATTAATGATATTTTTTCCACGTACGTGTATGAATGGGTTGAAAAAGGTTTTTGTTTTGTCGGAAATTTTACAAAGAAAAAAGAAAATTAATTAAATAATAAAAGTACCTTGTATGTTTTCAAAATAAAATTTAAAACAAAATAGTAATAATTAATTGTTTCTTCGCGTTTAGGCTGATCTAATTTTTCAATCCACTCTCTCTCTCTCTCTCTCTCTCTCTATTCGTATATGAATTTGTATATATCCGTAAATAGAAAAAAATTCGTAATATAATAATGTGATATAAATAATCGATAATAGATCATTAAGATTATGAAACAATATCCGTCAATGGGAAAACGCGAATTAGAAAGAGATAGAAAGAGGAAGTAGGAAAAAAATATTTACGAAACGTGTAAAAGAAATACGAGGAAGATGACGAGGAAAATAAGGAAAAAAGAAAAAAAAGACAGAGAGAGAGAAGATGGGAAAGAATAAGAAAAATTTGGAAAAATTAGTTAATAATCCTATTAACGAATTATTTCTCACGTATGTGTCAGCATTTAATATTATAGCTTCTTGATAATTTTTTTATTATTATATTTATGTGCAACAAAAAAAAAAATACGTAACGCGACGCTATCTATATATATATATACATACACGGAAAGAATAATTCACCAGAACGATATAAAGAAAAAAAGAAAAAAAACAAAACGAACACACACACACACACACACATATATATACATATATATACAAATACAATGTATTAATATATTTATACAAATCGTGACTCTTGTTGGATCGCATCGAAAGACAAAAAAAAATAATACTATTAAAAGCGATAAGAAAAGATAACAACTACACCTACGTATCTTTGATTCCTCTCTCTCTCTCTCTCTCTCTCTCTTACACATACATACTCTGTGCCTTTTTTACGTATTAGATTTTTTTATTAAATTTCTCTATTTCTTTCTTACACTTATTATCGTAACCCAAAAAAATAAAATTGTCGAAAAACAAATACTTGAAGCGGGATATGTGTGTGTATAAAATCGATTTGACAAATATTGAGAACGTAGAATTAAACAAACAGGAAACGAATTTTGCAAAAGTGATATTTAACGAGCCTAAAAAAGAAAAAGGAAAAAAAAAATTACATATATATATAAATAAGAGAGAGAGAGAGAGAGATAACAGATAAGTGGAAGATGACGAAGAAGGATAGGAAAGAAAAGGAGAAAGGGATGGTTACTAAAAGGTAGGAGGTGGAGGGTGGTGATGTAGGATGAGGAGGAGGAGGAAGGGGGGAAAGGGGGGGGAGAAGGACCGTTCAACGAGGCGAGAAAATTTACGGCACCTACTCGCTTACCGTTTCGCGAATCTCGTTCACACGTCGTTGAACGCACACACTTACTTACATGCGTACACGCATATTCTTTTTTAAAAAGAGAACGAATGAAACGGACAAACAGACAGACAGACAGAGAAAGAGAGAAAGGGAGAGAAAGAGAGAGAAATAACAGCACGTAATTTCGGCCGATAAAAATATTACGCAAGAGAATCCACTTTGCGAAGGTCGTTTCTTCCAGCTTGCCTCAACCAAGAAACTTAACTCGAAAGCTAACGTTGAAAGTGATTATTATACTATACTCGTTCGCGTTCGAATGATTCTTCAAACATAAATCATTATTTCTTTCTTTTTATCTATCATTCTTTTTTTTCATTTGTTTTCGCACTCTAATCAAAATTTTTCAAATTTTCTTTAACTTTCGTACGTACGTGTTAATTTTATTCTTTTCCTTCTCTCTTTCTTTTGATTCATCTATTTCTCTACTTTTTTTGTTTTTGTTTATTTATTTCTTACATTGTTATACGACGTATCCTGTCTCTTTCCTCAACACGCTGTATATTTTTATTTTATAATATTTTCTCTTTATGTATGCGCGTGCGTGAATGCGTGCGTGTGTCTATTTGTTACCGATTTAATTTCGTTTGATTATTGTTGATATTTTTTGTTCTTTTTTTTCATTTTCTCTCTTCTCTTTTATTTATTCATTTTGTTTAATTCACTCTTATCTTCTATAATTTTTGTTGGGGTTTATTTTTATATACGCGCGCGAAGAAAATATCTTTAAACGACCTACCTCAACCCCTACAAAATGAAAGCTTTTTCTTCTTCTTCTTCTTCTTCTTCTTCGAGCAGTCTCAACTTTTAACTTTCTATCTTTCCATCTATCTCTCGCTCTCTCTCTCTCTCTCTCTCTCTATTTCTCTCTTTCTCTCTTTATCTTTCTTTTCTTACGTGGAATCCGTTTTCTGCTCCCTCACCTCACTTTATTTATAGCTCTTGTTCTTTTTCCGCGAGCTTTTGCGAAGCCACGCAACGACGGAAGCGTCCGACACGTCGGATAAGTCGTTTTGCTTAAAGAGAGAGAGAGAGAGAGAGAAAGAGAGAAAGAGAGGAACCCTCTCGACACGAGAATAGTTTCCTTCCTTCCTTCTTTCCTTCTTTCATCTTCTTCTTCTTCTTCTTCTTCTTCTTCTTCTTATTCCTATTCTATTCGCGAATAAAAGTCTTTGAAATTGTTCGACGTAAAAATCAAAATTACTTCCGTGTATCATTTTATTTGAAATTTCTGATCGAATTAATCGCAACATTTTTTTTTATTCTATTACGGGATGAGAATTTAATTTAAACACAAAAATTTCGGATACTCTATCGAAAGTAGGAAAAGTCAAATTAAACAAAACCAATTGTACAAATCAAGCATCATTTATCAAACTAACGTATACACACATATACATACACATTCACGCATACACACCATTCATTCATTCACACTTATACTAGATATGTATCAAGAATATGCGACAAGGTACTATTAAAATTCTTCGTTTTGTAGTTCCATTTAGAATAACTACTCCTACAACCCCCTCTTTAGCAATGACACGCTATTCAACCCTTCGGCACGTGGACGAAGAAAGATATACCTATCCTCCCTACGGGCAGTCCCTTTTCATTTTTTTTTTTCTATTCTTTTTTTTATACGAAACGATCGTGTAAAAGATTTGACCTCTTACCGTGAAATAATGGATAACAAAAAAAGGAAGAGAAAAAAAAAGAAAAGAAAAGAAAGTACTTAATTATTTCCAATCAATCGCATTAAAGGGAAAAGAAAAATGAGGGGCGGTGGGGGAGGGGGGATGGTTTGTGAATGACAAAGAAAAACATTTTTATTGGTCAATTTGTTTCTCTAACGTATTCCATTATTCTCCTTGTTAGTCACACTCTCCTTTTTCATTGTTGTTTTAATGTGGTATAGATAGAAGTAGAAGAAGAAGAAGATGCCCTATGCATTTCTAGTCAAATGGACAATACTTTTTCCATGTGCGCTATTTCTAGGGCACAGATATATATATATATACAAAAAAAAGGATATTTTTCTGGTTAAAAAAAAACTTTCACCTTCATTTCACCACCAAGGATATTTTCTCCCTTTCTCAAATTACTCACGAAAGGAAATGAAAAAGAAAGGAAAGAAAAAAAAAAAATAGGAAAGAAAAGATTGAACCGGGAATCGGTGCAAAGTAGGACAAACTGTTTCTTCGATTTGTATTTTCTTTGAAAGAGAATAAGAGACAGTGTGAAAAAAAAAGAGAAGAGAAGAAGAAAGAAAGAAAAAATCTGTGCATCCTTTTGACGTTTTCAAAAGTTCGTGTTGATTTCGAGGAGAGAGAGAAAAAGTGAAATTATTCTTAACGTTTCAAAATCTAGATCGCAATAAATTATTCCCAAATACAAGGATGTCCCACCGGCCTTTCCCAACTTCCCTACCCCCTACGTTTCTATTAATTTAGAACCATTAGAAAGTTGGTAAGAAACGAAACAATAACGCGAAGTAAAGGGAACAAAATTAAATTTACTATTTTGTAAAGAGGAAAAAGGTTTTACTCTTATTATTATTATTATTTTCCGAGAGGAACCCTTTTTCCTAGAATGTTCAATTTTTTTGTTTGATGTCATGGATACGCAGGAAGAATATATAAATAAGGATTGTACTATTGTTCGTATTTCTCTTTCACTCTTCTCTTCCATAAGGGAAAAGGTAAATGTGGAATGTAGGAACAATTTTGTACGAATGGGAAGAAGAAGGAAAAGTAGAATGGTATATGTATGAGAAAAATCGTAAGAAAGTAGCGTAGAAATAAGTTATGAAATAAGAAAATAAATAAAGAGAAGAAAGAGGCTGGAAAGGTTTCCCATAAGCAAAATACATGCAGAGGAGGAGGTCTCTTTACTTTTGACTTCTGAACACGGCATGTAACCATTGACTTTTGCGGATCTCTACTATAGTTTCCTTTATTCTCTCGAAAACTTGAAAAACACATTTTGGGAAAAGCTTTCACGGGTTTTTTTTTACAGGTAACAAAACAGGTAACAAAATAGGTGGTAGCCTTTTGGTACGTTACAGGTAGCTTTAACGGAGATTATAAACTCATGTTTTACGATCTGAAACGGTAGCTGGCCACCATAATCTATCTTTTATATAACGCGAACAAAAGATCAAAGAAAACAAAATGGAAGACGTAATGGATTCTTTCCTTTTATTCTCTTACGCCATTTTCATTTTTTTCTTTCTACCTTCCTTCCTTTCTTCCTTCCTTCCTTCTTTTTTACTTTCAACGATCGTGTGAAACACAAAATCATCTCGATCCAAGCGTTTATTGGTTACTGAAGTTAGCACCGTACTTCATTTTCTATTTTTATCGCCATTATTACGAGACGACCGCCATGTTGATTAAATGGCGTCGATTTCTCGTATAAAATTTGGAAAAGGGAATCGATTTTACGATGACCGAAATGATCGAATTATTATATTATTAATCGAAATATGTCAATTATAACTGACGCGAGAATTACATTTTTAAAATACTCGATTCTTTTAAACGGGTTATGTAAAACTAGGACGTATCGTCGTTTGTCCGTAAAAATGGCCGTCTAATAAAATGACACATAACCTATAAATTTCAAAATATGTGTTTCAAAATATTTTATCGAAAATTTAAATATTATACATTGTCGATACTACAGATCATTAAAAAAGAATACAATAAATTACGTCCAGAAAAATGGCGACTTACTTTGTTATAACATATATATATATATACATATAAAATTCCATTAAATTAACCAATATAAAATAGAAAATATTCATGACAAATCTTAATTCAAATTATTTATAACTAACAACTTAATCGTTTACACATACAAAAAAATATTAAACGTTCATAAATGATCTATAAAAGGAATAAAAAATACCTATAATTAGATAAGATAGGTTTCTTGTTGGGGTTGGGGGGAGATGTGGGGGGACGCAAGGAAGTAAATTAAAAGTGTCGAAAGACGAGATGCGAGAGTTAAAGGAAAGAGGAACGACGGGAAAGAGGAATAAGTGAGTCGAGTTTGGAACGGGGGAACAGGGGCTGGGGTGAGGAACGTAGTACTTAATGGTTAGCAAGAAGAACAAGTGAGAGGAAGGATTAGTGGAATGGGGAGGGAGGGAGGGAGGGGTATAATTCGAGCCTTTAAATCACACTCCTCGCGAATTCGAGCGGACGTTCTCTCTCTCTCTCTCTCTCTCTCTCTCTCTCTYTYTCTCTCTCTCTCTCTCTCTCTCTCTCTTTCTCTTTCTTTTTCTTTTTCTCTCTTTTGCAAGAGAGTAACCCGACGAAGAGGAAGACGGATTACTTCCGGTCTCGGTGTTCTCGTTCAAAGTACGAATAAGGCTGGTTAATCAGGAAATGAAGATCGTTCGATCGTCTAGAAAAAAAAAAAAAGTATAAACGAGAAAAAAAAATAAGGGAAGAAGAAGAAGAAGAAGAAGATGAAGAAGAAAAAGAATAGAGGAAAAATATTATTCGATAATACGAAGTTAAAGAGGAAAGATTTATTTTATTTGTATGTTAGATATATATATATATATATTCTCTTTCACTTCCTATTACGAATTTACAATCTTATTACGAATTTATCGTTCTTATCGTTGATTGGCTCTAATATAACCTTTTATAATGAATGTTTTATTCGATAGATCTAAATCATTCGTATTAATTATATAATACTAGTAGAAATTTCGAGCTTATTGTTAGACAAAAAAAACCCCAATACAAATGTTGAAATAATTTCAATTCTATTTTTATGCGATCACTTTTATTTTATTTATATTTAACAAAATAAAATAATAATAATAAAATAATATACATATATATATAAATGAATTTAATTAATAAAATATAGAATGTGTTACAGGTTAATTAATATTGAAATAATATACCGCAATTGTTTATTCATAACTTAACATTGTTACTTATTCGATTAACCCGATGTATATAATTCTCTCTCTCTTTCTCTATCTTTCTCTCTATCTTATAATTCATATAACAGTGCTTTCACATATTCGAAACAATAATCTAACTCGAAATACATTTGCATTGATTTGAACGCATATCCTGGCAGCCAGGAGGAGGATCGCCATATTGGTGAGATTCCGAGTCATCGAATCATTTCGGAATTTTTTCTTCACTTATTTCTATCTCTATCAATGCAACATATATGATACGAAAACGGAATATGGTGTGATGGTGATGGTGATGGTGATGGTGGTGGTTTGTCTTCTTAGTGTGTGATGATCGTCGTCGTTTCTTAGTTAGACGCGCAACAACGAACGTGTTTGTATTTAAATAGCTAATGCTTCGAGGAAACTATCTCTTTCTCTCTTACATACACACACAGACATCATGTCGGGCTCATTGTAATTCAGGATATTGGCCCGCCGAGGAAGGAAGGACTAACTTCCTGTCTGATGTGAGTTACGTCTCTCTTGCCACCCTTCTTCGCACCTACCTATCATCCTCTTACCCCCATTGGTCATCAAACAATTTCTTCTTTTTTTTCTTCTTTTTCTTCTTTCTCTCTCTCTCTCTCTCTCTCTTTCATTCTTTTTCCTGAACTTACAACAAACGAGTGAATTTACGATACCTACCTAGACATACGAGTTAATTTGTATTCTTAAGTTGGTTTTTCATTTTTTTTTTTCTTTTTAGTTATGATATTTATGTATGTATGTATGTATGTATGTATAAATGAGAGATGCAAGGAATATATAATCTTTCGAGATAAATAGTATAT
>NW_014569614.1:233624-236347 GCF_001313835.1 Polistes canadensis
GCAATCAAATGTATATACGAAAAGATTATTATTATTATTATTATTATTATTATTATTATTATTATTATTATTATTATTATTATTATTATTATTAGAAAATATCGATAAAATACGCAACACACATTAATGTTTTATTTATAATTAATGAAAATAAAAATTTGTATAAAAAAAAGAAATGAATTTTCCATTACTTGTATATTAAAACAGGGGAAGTAGAGAGAACGATAGAACCCTTACGATAGAAACAATCTGTTCTGATAATTTAAAATCGTTAATGAAGAAAATTAAAAAATTCATTAATTTAATTATAACAAAAATCGGATTTAAAATCATCATCATCATCGTCGTCTTCGTTGTTGTCGTCGTTGTCGTCGTCGTCATCGAACATCGAAGAAAATAAAACTTCTCTTGTGTTCGGGGGGGTAAAAGTTGATCGATTTAAAATTACCTTCCGAACGCGCGTGTTCACGAAACTGACCTACATTCCGACCCTCCGAAGGGAAGCCGTCGGCACGGTAAATCTCTCCCACACACACCCTATCCTCCATTGTGTATCCTTGAAGTGTAAGAGAAAGAAAGAAAGAAAGAAAGAAAGAAAGAAAGAAAAAGAAGAGAAGAAGTGATGAGAAAAGGAAGGGAGAAAAAAAATCATGCGCAACGAAATATCCAACCCTTCGTCCTTACCCACATCCCACTTATTTCACGTACCCAACAAACAAAATCTTACATTCGACACATTATCCTTTCCTTATTTCCTTTTATTTATTTCATTTTTGATAATTAAATTATTCATAAGTATCTATCCACTTTCTATTATCTCACTTTCACTAAATTTCTTTTCTTTCTCTCTCTACTTTATTTTTAAATCGATCACCTTTAATACCTTTGAGAGAGAACACATACATACATACACATACATAGAGAGGGTTGACAAACCCTAAAACCCTTGGTCGTGTCATCGAGGCAAGATTCACTCACGCCTCACGAATTTTCTCTTGTTTAAGGGGAGGATGGAGTTACACTTTGCAATAGAAACAAACACACACACACACACTTATACATACCTATACGTGCATCTACACGTACACGCGATATATACAAACAATGTGATACAATTTACTAACACATAAATAAAGAGGAATGATCGATTTTACCATGCCGAACGGTCCGGAAGAGAAAATCACGAGGTGAATTTAACCAAACGATAGTGATAGTAATAGTATAATAGTAATAGTAATAGTAGAGTAGAGTTAGTACTGGGCACGGGGTAAGAAGGTGGGAAAGTGGGAGGAACGGAGGAAAGGGAAAGGGGTAGGGTAGGGGGCTAGGGGAAAGGGGAATGGGTGGAGGAAGGAGGAGAATGGGGTGGGGGGAGGAAGAGGGGGTGAAGGACGTGCCGTAGGCGGTCGCAATAGGAAAACTGGGATAGACTGTCCTTGTGCTTACGGGTGGTTATTGGAACGTTGGCACGGAGACGTTTACCTTCGTCTAACGGGTGTCCCTAAGCATTTTAAAAGATGTTCAATCTACTTTGCCAACTACTCTGACTGTAACTTCTTATAACTCTATCAACGCTTAATAATACTTTTGCTCGACCTCCTTTTTTTTTATTTTTTATTTATCTTTCTTCTTCTTTTCATCCTTTTCTTTCATCACGAGATACGTATTAGTTTCTTTTTTTTTTTTGCAATTTTATTTTCAAACCATCGAGAATTTGATAATATATTCAAATTTGATTTTTTTTAAATATAGATAGTGTTCTCCACTTCTTCGTGAATTTTTCTCTTTACTCTCTCTTTTTCTTTTTATTATTATTATTATTATTATTATTATTAATTTTCGTGTGTCCAACGCCTACCTGCTCGATCCTCTTTTATTTTTTTTTCCCCATTGTAAAAATTTCTTCTTCTATTTTTCTTTTTGTTAAATATTATTTACAGTTTGAATATTATAATAAAAAATAATGACCATGTGTGATAATCTCGTGATAGTGTATAAAATTAATTCTTACGTTTTATATCATTTAATTAATTATCACAAACAAACATATATATGTAATCAAGTTTTTATTTCACAACTTACAAAGTATTTTTTACATTGTCTTATCATTACTTTACTTATATTTATCTAATATCTTTAGTTTATACTCTACTCACTTTTTTTCTACTAATATTTATCAACAAATTTACAATCAAACTATCTATAACTATAACTAACTAAATCTCACTCATCTTTCCTCCCATTTTTCACTATCCTCTTCCTTTTACACAGTTCCTCAATTTCTCAACAAACATATATATTTATATATTAAATTAATATATCATAATTACTGTATAACAATTATAGAAATGTGTGTTAGGTATGATTAGAAGAATGTTAACACCCGTTAGATGTAAGATAGAGAAGAACGAGGCGTTCTCGATCGGTGGTAGCGTACAAACATACACACACACACATATATATACGTATGTACATACATATATATGTATAAAGTATATATATATATACAAAGAATCTTACTATAGGTATGTGAGAGAACATGGTGCATAGAGGAAGAGCAGTGCGCGTTCGCTGAATGCACCAGCCATGACCTACATAGTAAACTGTGTTGTGGGCTAGGCGAGCCTACGCTAGAACTACCTAGACTATTATAGCTGCGAGGTGTTGCAGGAGGAGGGAAAAAAAGAGAGAGAGAGAGAGAGAGAGAGAGAGAGAGAGAGAGA
>NW_014569614.1:237610-240513 GCF_001313835.1 Polistes canadensis
TTTACTCATATCGATTAGATCAAAATCTCGTAATAAATTTCTTTATCTTTCTCTCTCTCTCTCTCTCTATCTATCTTATTTTTTTAATCTCTTTATTTCTATCTATCTATCTCTCTCTTTATTTCTTTTTGTGTCAAGTTTTCGGGGCAAAAAATTCATTTGTTTTAATGCATCAGTTATAATGATACAATAATATACATACACATGTGTATATATATATATAATACGCGTGCGATAAGATTGATGATAACAGGTGAATTATTGAACGTAGGTTATTCATCGAAAAATAAAACATACACACACACACACATTCATACATATATAAAATATATTTCGGATATCTCATATTTCGTGTAATCGAATTTAACAGAAATCGATTAGCTTTCCTTATCAAACATAAAATTACATAATATGTGCAAAATGCGTGCTAATTTGTTAAAGAAAAAGAGAAATAGCATGATCGTTATACAACATGACGAAGCGGGCTCCTTTCTTTTTATGACATAACATACAAAATTAGTAGCATTTGTTAATGAAAATAATGATTACGAGACAAAAATATGATTTTTATATTATTTATATTTCTTTTTCACTTTTTATATACATATTGAATTTCTCATTTATATTAACCACGACGTATTACGACCTTGACATTTTTTTTTCTTTTTTTTTCTCTCTCTCTTTCTCTCTCTCTCTCTCTCTTCTGACGTCCACGAAGACGATAATAGTTATAAAAATAGTAATAACAATAATAATAATAATAATAATAATAAATAGAATATATAATTATATTTTAATAAGAATAATTTGAGTGATTAGATATATCGATAAAATTCCAACAGGTCAATTACCCCTTTTTTTCATTCTTTATTTATTAATTTAAATCATTTTCCAATATCTTTACGTTATAGAATTTTTTCTCTACGCATAAATTTAATCTAACGGTGTGTGTGATCGAACGAATCGCGAATAAATGAGAGAATAAACGATTTGATTGAAAGTGTTATCGATTCAAATAAAAAAGAAAAAAAAAAAAAAAGAATACCACCATCAGCAGTTAGAAAATAATCTAGTATAGGTGAGAAAGAAAGATTAGGTGTGTTGCGCAAGCGTCAAATAAAATTCTTCCTTGCCCCCATTAGCTTACATAATGTATCCTTAATCGTCAACCAACTCCTTATTTGTAAAGAGATAACAAGATATTTCATTTCTTTTCTTTTTCTTTTTTTTTTTTTCTCTTCTTCTTATTCTTATTCTTATTCTTCCTTTTCTTTTTCTATTTCTTGTTTTCTCTTTACTTGTCAACAACGTTTTAAAAAAAAAATACTTACGTATTACGCGAATACCTGGTTTAACACATACTACTAAACCCATATGTATTTTATTTATTATTTCTCTAATTGTTCATGATTTAACATATCGAACCCAGTTTTCAATTTTTTTTCTTGTTGTCCATTATTTTTTTTTTTTTTTTATTTTTCTTCTTCTTCTATCATTTTTCTTCCTACTAAATATATTTTCTTTTTTTATTTCATTTTCATTTTTCTCTTCTACTTCTCTCGACTCGCATTTTATCTGTTCAAGCATCAAACTTAAAACACGCGTTATCGTGAACGAGAAAGAATGAAAGAAAAAAAAAATAAAGAAAGAAAGAGAGAGAGAGAGTATATGTATATGTGTATCTGTCTGTCTGTCTGTCTGTTTGTGTGTCTGTGTAGAAGTTTGTCAATTTACGATTCACATCCGCGTACGTAAGAAAAATTCCATTGGGGTATATCTAACATGCCTTCTCGAGATCAAACAAACTTGTCTCGAGCCTTTCACGAGGCAGACGTGGACAAAAAAAAATGGTACCTTAAAAAAATTTCTCTACCTCTATCTCTCTCTCTCTCTCTCTCTTTCTCTTTCACTTATATATATATATATCTTTTTCCTGTTCTTAGTTTAAAAGATAGATAAAGATAGAACGAAAGGGGGAAAATGGGAGATAGAATAAAGAAGATAACATTTTAAGAAGATGAAGAAGAAAAAAAAAAAAGAAAGAAAAAAAAAGCCCATAGAGAAGCATCTGGTTTGAGCATAGATACCTGAAGAAGAAGAAGAAGAAGAAGAAACCACTAAAAGATGTGTGTTGTATTATATTAGTAGATCCCGTTATTTTCTATCCCCCGGGATAGCCTAGTTTCTTCAGATAACCCCATAGACTTTTTAACGGTAGTTTTCTATCACTTTTAAAAGAGAGAGAAAGAGAGAGAGAGAGAGAGAGACCTTAATTTAACATTTCTCCTAACGAGGAAAGGGCAAAAAGAAAAAAAAAAAAGAGTAAAATAAAAGGGATAAGGTTGTACATTTTCTTTTTTTCCTTATTCTCGGATCCTTCTTCTTTCGTGAGAAAACATTTCTTCGTCTTCTTTTCCTTCCTTTTTTTTTTTTTTTAACTTTTCTATTCTTTTTGTTTCTTCAAGATTTTCTATTTGTTGTGATTACCATCAAATTTGGACTATTCACGATTCGTTTTATCTATTTTCTTATGTATAACGTTTCAAAATCTATTAGAAAATAATTGTTCACGCGTATTTATAATATTTATATTATTATATAATAATAATAATATTCACATTTTGAACATTATTCTTACATTTATTAAAACCAACGGAAACTTGTACAAAATTAATATAAATATATATATTTAATAATGATAATATTACATTACAATTATATTAGAATTAATACTCACATCGTAAAACATTAATCTAAATCATATCTCATATTTGTTTTTTTAATCCGATCTGAGAGATAAATTACACACAGAAAATAAATAAATAAATAAATAAATAAAGATATACGTAGAAGGAAGGAAAAGAAATGTGAAGAGAAAAGGAGTAACCGTGGGGGGGGGGGGG
>NW_014569614.1:242768-247625 GCF_001313835.1 Polistes canadensis
AAATATACAATATTCATTATTTTGTTAGATAATTAAATATTACAATTTATACATCGACACCCGCGTGTAAATAAATTCATTCTTTATCTTTCTCACACTATATATACATATACGAATTGTTGCATAAGATGCAAAACAAGAATGAAAAAATAAAAAAAAAAGTAATATAACGGAAACACACATATGTGTTACCTCCCCCACATACACACACATACATACCTACATCATTACTTATCGTAAGAATTAAAACGTAAAACGTAAAACGTATTCGTAGTAGTAATACGTTTACGTTTGCTCGTGAAAACGAAAAAGTAGAAAAAAGAAAAATAAAAGGAACAAGTAGTAGAAGAAGAAGAAGAATAAAAAGAATAAAAAGGAAGGAGTACACTCTCGATTTCGATGGAGAAGGAAGTGGGTCACAAACGCGTGCGCGCGCACACACACATACACCACCGCAGTAAAAGAGAGAATAAGAATATGAGAGAGAGAGAGAGAGAGAGAGAGAGAGTGAGAAAGAGAGAGTCACGTAGGACTCGAACTACGAGCCCGTCTCGTATTTCCGCTATCGAAATTTCCGGCTTTGGTAATCATACACGAGAGAGAAAGAGAAAGAGATACATATACAGATATATAGATAACAAGTAAGATAAAGATAAGTAGAAATAAAAAGGGTGAGGGAGAGAGAGAGAGAGAGAGAGAGAAAGAAATAACAGGAGTACATTTTAATGACCCATTGTTTTTGAAGTATTTAAATCTCTACGCCCATATAACACGCGGACCCCATAACTGGTAAGATCGAGAACTCTGATTAATTTATCATCGATTATTTATGCTCGGCAGGTGTAAACGAGATGAGATTTTTTGTTCTCTCTCTCTTTCTCTTTCTCTTTCTCTCTCGGTCTGTTTTTTTTTCTTCTTCTTCTTCTTCTTCTTTTTCTGTACTTTCCATACTCGTCTGCGTACCGGGTGTTTTTTGATGCGGTGATTCGAAGGCGCCAGATGGTACTCGTTCACTTACTTACTTACCTTACTTATTTACTTATTTACTTACTTGGGTTGGAACAGTTAACGTAATATCACGAGAGAGATCCACATAAAGTAATCGATTATAAGAAACGATATATATATATTAAAAAAATCCCATATGTTATTCGATGTAAAACTGTGATTTCCAAAAGCCATTACTTACAATTAATTCGTTACGATATTTATGCTAATTTATGATAATTTTTTTTTCTTACGTACACACAGAGTCACGTAACTTAACTTAACATAATATAACATAACATAACACGCATACACTTATTACTTTTATTTTCTTTTTCTTCTCGTATAATCATATAATAATCACGGTAAAAGAGTAGTAAACGAGAGGATACAGGTGATGTTACTGTTACTTTTATTGTTGTTATTATTATTATTGTTATTATTATTATATTCAAGTATATATGTCACACCTGCGATATACGAATTATTTGTATTTAATGTAACTTGACGTTAGTTTACATGAGAAATATGTTATGTATAATACTATCTCACCTAACGTTAAGTATTTAAACGTGGTAAAATACTTTGCGTGTACTTGAAAGAGAACACTGCCTCTGGCTGTCTCTCACGACTTATGTATATGTTTGTATATATATATATGTGTGTGTATAAACGACCGACATATCGAACATGCGTGATGTCACATAGAAAGAGAGAGTCCTCTTTACCGTTACGCAATAACAACTGTTAAAACTCAAGAATGAGACCTCACGAGAAAGTTACTTTGGCCCGGCCAAATGCTGACCTTACATACTCTCATCGTTTTATAAAACTTAAACGTGTATGGATGGATAGGTGTATGTATGTATGTGTTAGAAAAAGAGAAAATCATTTCCTAAAATCGTACGGGTGGTAGGGGGTCATCTCTTCTTCGAAGAGAACAAAGAAATTAATTCTTAATTACTGGACAAACCTGTTTTTTTCTTTTTCTTTTTTTTTGTTTCTTTTTGTCTACCTGTCTCGTTTAGTATTCCTCGAAATTTCAATTTATACGATTTTTTGTTTCTTTTACTTTATTTAATTTTCTTTTTTCTCATCTAAAGTTTATATGTTATTTAATGTATATATGTTATATTGAAATTTTGGTTAAAATGGATTTGAGATATGAAGAGAAAAGAAAAATAAATATATAATTTAAAAGATTGTAATTGTTTTATTTTGATTATTAATTGATCGTTAATAATAATTTTTTTATTAATTAATTATGATTTATATTAAGATCGTATCTTTAAATCATTACCGTCTCAATATATATATATATATATATATATTAATTATTATTATTAACAATTCGAATTTAACTAAGAAAAAAATAAAATCGATAGAATTAATAGAAGAAAAGAAAGGACAAAAAAACATAAATCAATTAATTCTTCCCTCAAGTAACTTCTTTTATTTTTTATTAATTTATCCACAAATAAACTTGTGATCTAACATTGAAAATCGTATTCAAACGAATATCACACATCTCTCTCAAATAATTATTATTATTACTAATAATAATGATACAATATTATTTATCGCGTTTAATCGACGAGACAATATTTACTTGTGTGTAAAAATAAATAAATAAAAAAAGAAAAAACAAATTAATTATCAATCCAAAAGGAATATAGAATATCTGGAACGAAAGTTAACGGAAGATACCGTGAAATCGTGGCCGCACCTCAATGCTCCTCGACCGGAAGTCGAGGTCAAATAGAAGAATCAAAAAGAAAGAGAAACACATACACACACACACACACACACACATACATGAACAATGAAAGAGAAAGAGAGAAGGAAAATGAGACAGCAAACAGGAAGCTTGGCACGTAAAACCGACTTGAAGATTCCCTTGCGTCCTGAGTATAAAGGGAGGGTGTTTTGGTGGGGAAGGGGCGGGGGAGGGGGAGGGGCAAAGGGAAAAGGAAGGAAAGAAAGGAAGAAAGAAAGAAAGAGAAAGAAGAATGGCAGAGAAGTAGGGAAGAATGGGAATGTGTTGGGGAGGGGTTAGGGGTAGGGGTAGGAGTAAGTATAGGAAAGGGTAGAGGGTCAGAGGGGTGGGTACCGAGTGGTGGATATGTGTGCGGTCGATGCGGCTAGACACCCACCCCTTGACTTCGTGTCGAGGGCGAAGCAAGGTCGGATCAAGGTCAGACTTTTCCTCAATTTGCAAATGCCCGATCATTTGTGTTTTTGTTTTTTTTATTCACATCATACGATCTCGATGCGATTTATTCTTATTTTTTTTCTTCTTTTATTTCTTACTCTTCTCATTTTATTTTCTTTTGTTTTATATTTACGGAGTGGGGTGGGGGGGCGCCGGGGGATGTTAGTGGATATTTTAAAACGCGAAAGAAAAAGAAAGAAAGCAAAACTTATTCTTCGTTATAATTAATATTAAAAAAAAAAAAACTAAAATTAATTATAATGTTCTTTTTTTTTTTCTTTCATTTTCTTTTTATTTTTCACAGTGGTTATTACATTTAAACGTGCGCGCACATTTATAATTATTATTCGTATAACAATAATTTGTTCGTATAGGAATACATTTTATTTTTTTTTTAATAAGTGAATATAACGATTGTTTCGATATAAATTTGAAAAGGAACAAAACAAATGTCTATATTCATTCGTAGGAATGAATTATTAAAACAAAACAACAACAAAATTACAATTGATGTACTTAAATAATAATTATTTCGAATTTTACTTTATGCATAATGCGTAATATATGTGGTGCACGTGCGCATTAAAAAAATTCAACATTATAAGAATACAATATAATAATTCCTATCCAAATACCATATCACTTACATAAATATACACTTAACTTAACGCACTGATACACGTATACACACACATATATTTAATTAATATTAAGATTGAAGAAATCATGCGCGTTGGTCTTGAATTTATTATCTAATCAACGGTATAAACGACTTTCGAAAGCGAATCTTAAATTTGGCCAAACGAACGCGAAATTTTGTTCAAAGTTGATTATGTGTGTTCGGCCTTATCTTTGCCTTTTAACCGATTCTCTTGCATTTTCTCGAAACTCTTTAAAAAAAATAAAAAGAAAAAAAAGGAGGAGAGAGAGAGAGAGAGAGAGGAGACCAAAAAAAAAAAATGTGTAGAAACATTGACCTTGAAAATTCGTAAAACAAACTTATCGTACGAGATTACGCGTTACGAATTTTAATGACGAAAACAGAAACGGTTCGTTATATTATTATGCTCGTCGTTTTATTCAAGAATCACCATCACCATCACCATCACCACCACCACCATCACTACCACCACCACCAATCAGTTGGGGGTGGTTTAACGAAGTAAAAAATATTCTAACGAGTATAACGTTGTTTTCTTCAATTCCACGAAAATTATTTTCTTTCGTCTCAACTTATCTACTTACTTACCCCCCCCCTCACCTGTACCCTTTCCCCCTCAATTTTCCTCCTATTCCACCTTGTCTTCCACCTTCTTTCTTTTCCTCCTGTTTCCCCCTTTTTTTTCTTTTTTTTGTATTTTACTTTTTCCCCTTTCATATCGTAGGAACTCTAACGCGAGAATAGTTAGGTGAATGGTAAGGAGTGAAGGGGGGCGGGGGAGGGGGAGGGGGAGAAAAGGGGGAATCGGGGTAATTCGAGTCGATTCGCACGATAAGAATTGTAAGAGAAAAAGTCATCTGAAATGCACCCACGCTTGTTGGAATAACTTGGACGAGAGTACTTGAGGGTTAACCGAGGTCCTTAAACCCTTCTTCGGACACCCACTATTATTCATATTCACGTATACAACTTTATCGTATATATATATATATATATA
>NW_014569614.1:249625-252742 GCF_001313835.1 Polistes canadensis
ATATATTGTGATTTTATTATATTATAATCATATTATATATATAATTAGAGTAAAAATAATAAAATAAATATGATTAATCGTTAAATATCCGAATTCGATCGCATGCTCGCGTGGTAAGCATACGCATGCGTTCACTCGGACGCTTTTCCATGCCGATTTTTCCCCAGGAGCTACGAGAAATTGCTTAATGAAGCCGCGAGGTTGGCACTGCCTGAAAGGAAGGTAGAAACGTTGCAGTGGGTCAAGGAGAGACGTCGGCTTTCACTTCCTCTCCTCACTACCGCTCTATACCCCTTCAGAAAGAAAGAGAGAGAGAGAGAGAACACTTTAACTCTATCTTTCTTTTTTTTCTCTCTCTCTCTCTTTCTCCCCCCATATCTCTCTCTCTTTTTCTCTTTTTTTTCTCTCTGCTTTAACGCGACCGTTTACACGTCTCTTCTCTTGTCGCGTTTATAAACGTTTAACATTGTGATTCAGATTGTGACATAAATCCCCCCACCACCCACCACCACCACCATCACCTATCCCCCTTTAGGCATATTTGTCTTCGGTAGACTGTGTTTTAATTTATTCCCGTATCATTTTTATTTTTATTTATCGTATTTTTGTGCAATTGTTGTCGGTGTCAGGGTTGAATCGGATATGGTATAAACCACGAAGCGGTTTGATTTGATTTCTTAATAACACGTATCCGCCATATTTGTTTGTTTCTATTCCATAAGAATCGCGTCGTTTCATTGGTTGATCGAAACTCTTGTTATTTTTTTTTTTTTTTATTAGTTTCTAGTATTTTAATTTGAATAATATAAATTATAATCGAACGATTATAAATATATATTAATTAATACATATATTAAATTGAAATAAAACAATTAAAAGAAATAAAAAGGAAAATGGCTGACGAGTAGGATTTGTCGATTTGTATTTTCTAGTTGACACAAGGGAGGTACAACCGCACGAGACGACGACAAACGAAAAAGAACAATTAAGTTTGGCGAGTGTTAAAGCAGAACCAGGTTCGACGAGTGCGAGTACAGCGAGTACGACTACCGGTGCACGTCTACTTCATGGAATACTTTCGCAGCATCCCCAACAGCATACGCTTGGGGTGCAAAACGGTTATGGCCGACATATGCAAACACCAGCCGGCCATTCTCAAATGGCTCAACCACCCTATACCACTGCCGCCATTGCTACCACGAGTACGCCAGGTAAAACGCTTAATCGTCAGACACACAAAACTATTGTTTTGTATTTTTCTTCTTTTTATTTATTTATTTTTTTTTTTTTTTATTAATTTACCTCTTTTTTCTAGCTTTCTTTTTAGATCTCAATTAATTTGAATTGTTATTGCTGTGATGGAATATCTTTGTGAAAAATGTTGCATTTATTATTTATTATTGAACAATTTGAATATTTTTCCATTAGTTTTTTCATTTATTCAAATTATTCATACAATCAATGTTTTTATTCGTCACTCTCTTCGTCGTTCATTTTTTTTTCTTCGATATTTATTTTATTGTTAAATTTATTCAATTAATTTCAACTATTGCATCTTGCAATATCGCGTCTTTGTGTGAAATTTATTATTTATTATTATATAATTGAACAGTTTTTGAATAGTTTCCATTAGTTTTTCTTTTTTTTTATTGGTTTTATTCAAATTTTTATATCATCATCGAAAATGTTTACTTTCATTTACCTTTTTATTTGTTTATTCTGGTTAAAATGGTAAAAGATATATATATATATACTTCTTTTGTTTTCTATATAACTTTCTCGAATTGAAATTAATTGTAAAATAAAGAAAGAGAGTAGAAAACAGAGTATAGATTTTATTAAGAACGGAAGTAACTAAAATGGCGTTGTTGAGGTTCTTAATGATTATATGTATATACACTATAAATAGCTTGTAATAAATAATAAAATCAATTGGAAAATTTTCTCTTCTTACGAAGCACGAAATCGAAAGAGAAGCATCGAGAAAAGAAAAATAAATAGAACATTTTTTTTATTCTACTTCATGTTATTTTATTTTTCTACGATCTCTTTTCAATTTTTTAATTAACGACAAATTTCGTTCGCTTACATTACGTTAACGCGATCGAATTAATTTGCGATAGAAAAATTATTATTATTATTTCTTATAATATTTCGTACGCGTTGAAGAAAAAAGTTTTGTAAGAAAAAATATACAATAAAAAGAAAAAAAAAAAAAAGAAAACAAATCATTAAACGGATTAAAGATTAAAATTTCGAATTAGAATCATTTTTCAAACACACACACATACACAAAAGTTTTTTAATTCGCAATGGTGGACTATATATTATACTAGATCGTCGTTCGAGATAGTTTAAGATAGTTCGAGATAGGAAGCCGTTTGAAGTTAGTAATATCGTGTTGGTTTCTAAACAACTTGCTCGGGAAATCACTACTTCCGTTGGAGGTAGCCAATAAACTCTTTATAGTATGACTTTTCTCTTCCATGCTAAAACCGACACGACTATCATTAGTCTTCAACTTTTTAAATAAATTGATCCAACCTATATATTACAATCTATATTCATTCGAATTTTCATTGAATAATTATAATAATAAGAAGAAAAATGATAATAATTGATCATTCGAAATAATTCAATTATAAAATATTTTCATATACTTTTCTTAAACGTAGAAAGTGAATCTGACAAAATGAAATTATACAAAAAAAAAAACAGAAAAGTTGAATAAGTATAAACAATGTTTTACAATTAGACAAATTATAAGAATGGATGAATCATTTTTTAATTCAATTTCTATACAAAAAAAAAAAGAAAATCTAATCATATGAAATAATTCAAGAAAAAAAAAAGAAAGTATCGTACGAAATAATCCAAATCCTAGACGTTGATAATAACAACCCCCATTACCCCCATCACCACCACTACCACCACTACCGCCAGCAACAGCAGCAGAAGCAGAAGAAGAAGTTTTTAACAAAAAGAAAATTATGAAAGAAAAGAAAACCAGAAACAATCTTTCTCTCTCTCTCTCTCTCTCTCTCTCTCTCTCTCTTTCTCTCTCAACAAGGACTTTAAAAACTTGAGCATATTTTTTCCGCTCGTCTGCAAGGATTG